>NC_087064.1:27134258-27159366 GCF_963678635.1 Symsagittifera roscoffensis
AACTAGGCCATCAATACGAACTTATTTTTTCTTAAAAAGTCGAAACGAGAAAAGACAATCCGGATCATTTTTTTTTATACAAAAAATTGACTTTTTTATTAAGAATCCGCGTTTTTCTTACAAGAAATCTTTTCACCCCGCATTTGAGAAGAATTGCAAAAACTTGAACTTATTTAGTTTATTGTCTCTAACTGGTTTAGCAGGGGAAGCAAACAACAGGGTTTAGCATGCTGCCTGCGTCGTGTAATTTTTCCAAAAATTCTTTTACAATCAGTTGATTTAAGGAGTATACTTTTGTGACCCTTTTTAAAACAAACGCGTCTCATGTATCGTTTACTCCTCAATTCAACTGATTCGTAATTTTTATTTTGTAAATATTACATGGCGCAGCCAATTTACTTGTCGTTCCAACAATAAACGGAGTTCAACTCCATCTACCCGGGTTGACCAAAACTTCTTATCATACAATTTCCATATATGAGAAACTTCTTGTCATACAATTTCATACAATTCCATACGTACAGAAAATTGTATGAAAACTCTATGATAAGCGTTTTTCCATATATGAAAATTGTATGATAGGTGTTTTCCCATAAACCAAAAATTTTGATTTTTTCTTTCTAAATTTAGTTTCTGCAAAATTTTTGGTTGTAGTTGCAACCGAACACAAGTGACATAGACCTTGGTTACTCAAAACACCATAGGTTGGACGGTCTAGCATTTACAATGCATAGAAAACGACCTAGATTTGGCTGTCTTTCACAATTGATATAACAAAAGTAACAAACTTTTATTTTTTGGCAAAATTTATTAATGATGATTATAATAAATTTTGGAATTTTCAAATTATCAGACATTGATCAAGGCGTACATCAACACCCCATACAAAAGAAAAAGGAATTTTCAGCGTTTTTGAAAAAACAAATTAAGTGAAAAGAAAGTAAAAGCCAATTTTATCGCATCCAGGACTACGTTATGCACACAAAATATTAAATTTTGCATGCAAAAATTTTTTTTTCGAAAAATGTTTGTTTGCGTACGAAAATCGATTTGCGGTTGAAAAACAACACAAAAAAATTTTTGGGCCAAACTTTCATAATTACTTATGCCAATCATCTTTCAAAAAAATGCCAGTCATACAATTTCCATATATGGGAATTGTATGATAAGCATTTTTTTCAAAAAAGAAAACCTCAGTTTTTTATCACCAGATTGTTTTATTAGAATCAAACAGCCACAGAAAAGAGTTTATACCAGTTTTCAACCATTTTTAGAAATTGTATGAAAATTGTATGACAAGCATTTTCCCACACACTTGATGTATGGAATTGTATGATAAGCATTTTCGGTGTATGGAGGTCAACCCGGGTATGTAATTTTATGATATCCTCAAAAAAACTGTTCATATGTATTGAACAAAGAATTATTTTATTGCATGTTATCAAAATTTTTTTTGAAATGTGTGTTTTTTCAAATTTTCCACATGTATTTCATACCAGATAAGCAACAGCTTGCATTGCGTCTGGAAATTCGTTTACATCTCGACTCTGCATGTGTCGGTTTATTCACTCATTTTCTCGATGGAAATTTAGCTGTTGTTTATCTACTACA
The DNA here is from genome assembly GCF_963678635.1 of Symsagittifera roscoffensis. Taxonomy (NCBI): domain Eukaryota; kingdom Metazoa; phylum Xenacoelomorpha; order Acoela; family Convolutidae; genus Symsagittifera; species Symsagittifera roscoffensis. The sequence continues at coordinate 27,135,870 of NC_087064.1, forward strand.
TAAAACACATGTAGTGTTTAGTATGTTTCGGTGCCATACTTGAAACATTAGTGCATTATTTAAAACAGTAGTGCAATATTTGAAAACTAGTGTAATATTTGTTCTGAAGCAAACAACCAAAAGAAATTAACAAGAAAAAGTTGCATGCTAGCATGAAAATTTTGTCAAATTAATGTGTTTTCTTCAATTTGTTGCATGTTCAGCATAGTTAAGCAATAAGATTGTTTTGCATCTCAAAATTTGTTCATTACTCGACACTGCAGGTAACTTTTCTCCCATTTTGAAACTATATCTACCAAAGAGTCCAGAACTGATCTGGCAAACATAAAGGATAGAAATCCCGCTATCGCGCTCTACTCTGCGATTGATCCAAGTTAAAGGGTGCAATAGATACATTGGGCTTAAACTATCTTAAAAGTAACTTTATAGTTGTCAGAAGATTTATATTAATTGTGGTATAAATAAGTTTGAATGCAAAAAAGAGGTTTGTATTTTCAAAAAAAAAGATAAATCAGAAGTTAAGCTTAAAGTCATTATTAGTGCGCATTTTTGTTTCGAAACAAATACTTTCTAACAGAAGTCCAAAAAAATTGTAAATAAAAGACTGTAGAAAAAAAGTAACGCAACTAGCTTGCTAAAAAACTGAATTACAAAAAACCAAAACCATTTTCATTTTTTTATATATTACCTTCAATTAGCTTTGGTTAAGACAATTATTAATTCCATTTTAAAGCGTTTTCTCGTTCAAAACATTGAAATGAAACCAAAAAAATTTCTTTCATTTCTGTAAAACTACTTCTATTACGTTTTGATTATGTGATGTGAGCTTCATTTTTTCAGTTTTTTCTTGCGATACTGTACACAAAAACTCTAGACTAACAAATTACCGAAATTCGACATCCGAATGAATGAGTACTCACTGGTAAAATCTGGTTAGAAAACTCCTTGCCTCTTGTGAAAACTCCTTGGTAAAACCTGGTTAGAAAACTCCTTGTATCTTACCTCATTCAAGTTTTCAATGGCTCAAAAATAATTTTTTTTGCAAACTCATGAGATCAAACAGTTTAAAATATGGTCAAGTTTGTGGTTTTCACTTGGACTGAAAAGATGTCATGCTTAAAGGCTTTTTAGTGAAATTGAAAAATGTCCATAAAAACGTTTGGTTGCGTTACTTTATTTCTCCAGTATAGATGAACTTGGGTGTTGTTCTTGTTTTTATCTTGGTCGAGTTGTTTTCTATCAGAGAAGTGTCTCTGCATAACTCGTATTATGTCTCCAGCAATGAAATAGTAAATCTTTTCAAATATGACTATCTGAATGCACAGAAAGTGGCAGAGATAGCGGCCAATTCGAAGCCATTCAGTGTAAGTAGATCCAGTATATGTATCTTCAACTCTGTCCAACTCCCTACCCCTCTCTATGCTCAACTAATGGTTTTTGTAACACACCAACCCCCCCCCCCCACCCCTCATCCCCCAGCAACAGATACGCATCAGTTAAAAATCAGGGGGTTTTTTAAAGCTAATAATGATGTCGTTGAAATTGGATGATTGACCAGACTAATAATTCATTCATGACCCACAATCCCGGGTTGAGGTGATAGACTTGTCTTTCAACTTTGAAAATCGAGCAAATTTTGCGACTAAAATTTTGCAGGCGAGAAGCAATTTTATGTCGAGCGCAAAGACGAAATCTACCCGGTTTTTTCAAGAGAGTAGAAACATAAGTCGAGCATAGTCGAGCATAGTTAAAATATACCTGACTTTGGTCGAGAAAATCAAAGCATAGGTCAAGCACAAATAGGTTTCTTTTTAACAATCTGTAGAAGTTTTTTTTAACAGTTTTTAATTATTTTTAAATTGGAAACAGGAAAAAACATTGCTCAGAAAAAACCTTTGTCAGATAATCACAACAAGCATTTGAGGAGATTTGCTTACCGCAAAAGAAAATTTTTTGTGGCAACACTATAATTGTTTGAGAAATAAAGGTCTCTGCGGCAAAAAAAAACTCTAGCAGAACTTCCTCAAATATCGATTTTCAGATTTGTATTTTTGTCTAGAGTAGTGAATAAAATAAAAGCAAAATGGAAGATACAATTTCTCAGTGTCTCTGCATAACTCCAATGGTGAAACTATGAAAGCAGGCAGTAATCGAGCAGCAGAGTCTCTGCATGACAGAGACTCTGCATAATACAGTGTCTCTGTATAACTCGTATTATGTCTCCAGCAAAGAAATAGTAAATCTGTTCAATTATGACTATCTGAATGCACAGAAAGTGGCAGAGATAGCGGCCAATTCGAAGCCATTCAGTGTAAGTAGATCCAGTATATGTATCTTCAACTCTGTCCAACTCCCTACCCCTCTCTATGCTCAACTAATGGTTTTTGTAACACACCAACCCCCCCCCCCCCACCCCTCATCCCCCAGCAACAGATACGCATCAGTTAAAAATCAGGGGGTTTTTTAAAGCTAATAATGATGTCGTTGAAATTGGATGATTGACCAGACTAATAATTCATTCATGACCCACAATCCCGGGTTGAGGTGATAGACTTGTCTTTCAACTTTGAAAATCGAGCAAATTTTGCGACTAAAATTTTGCAGGCGAGAAGCAATTTTATGTCGAGCGCAAAGACGAAATCTACCCGGTTTTTTCAAGAGAGTAGAAACATAAGTCGAGCATAGTCGAGCATAGTTAAAATATACCTGACTTTGGTCGAGAAAATCAAAGCATAGGTCAAGCACAAATAGGTTTCTTTTTAACAATCTGTAGAAGTTTTTTTTAACAGTTTTTAATTATTTTTAAATTGGAAACAGGAAAAAACATTGCTCAGAAAAAACCTTTGTCAGATAATCACAACAAGCATTTGAGGAGATTTGCTTACCGCAAAAGAAAATTTTTTGTGGCAACACTATAATTGTTTGAGAAATAAAGGTCTCTGCGGCAAAAAAAAACTCTAGCAGAACTTCCTCAAATATCGATTTTCAGATTTGTATTTTTGTCTAGAGTAGTGAATAAAATAAAAGCAAAATGGAAGATACAATTTCTCAGTGTCTCTGCATAACTCCAATGGTGAAACTATGAAAGCAGGCAGTAATCGAGCAGCAGAGTTTCTGCATGACAGAGACTCTGCATAATACAGTGTCTCTGTATAACTCGTATTATGTCTCCAGCAAAGAAATAGTAAATCTGTTCAATTATGACTATCTGAATGCACAGAAAGTGGCAGAGATAGCGGCCAATTCGAAGCCATTCAGTGTAAGTAGATCCAGTATATGTATCTTCAACTCTGTCCAACTCCCTACCCCTCTATATGCTCAACTAAAGGTCTCTGCGGCAAAAAAAGCTCTAGCAAAACTTCCTCAAATATCAATTTTCAGATTAGAATTTTTTGTCTAGATTAGTAAATAAGTTAAAAGCAAAATGGAAGATACAATTTCTCAGTGTCTCTGCATAACTCCAGTGGTGAAACTATGAAGGCAGGCAGTAATCGAGCAACAGAGTCTCTGCATAACAGAGACTCTGCATAATACAGTTTGTAAAACTTAGTTTTCGAAGCAGAAAGTTTGCAATTTACTGACTCAAATAGTTCATTTTAAGTTCAAGCTTCATCACCAAAAAATCAACTGAAATGTTATTTGATAGCCGAGAAAGTCAAGAAAATCAAAATGTTGAGCACAGGCGAAACATCACCTTTTTTGGTCGAGGAAGTCGAAACATAGGTCGTGCATACTCAAAACATAGGTCGAGCCTAGTCGAAACATAGGTCCAGCTCAGTAGAAACGTAGGTCGAACACAGTCAAATAAGGTTACTATTCTTTGAGATTGTCACTTTTTCTTCAACAAGACAAAAATAGGCTTTTTAACTTCTCGACCCAGGGCTTTTTTCTCGACCCCAGGCTTTTTTTCTTATCCCAGGACTTGTTGGGTCAGGAAAGTCTATACAAACCAAATTAGATCGAGACGGTCGAAACACCAATTTTTGGTAGAGAAAGTCGAAACATAAATGGAACACTTCGACCCGGGATAGATGAGCGTCCTGGAAGAAATTGGAGGAAACGGAAAAAGAGCTGAGTTGAGCTATAAAAATTTATGAGCAATTAAGAATGGTTCTGATTTTTTAAGGATAATTAGTGTAGTGATTTAATCGAAAGTTCAATCAACCTATCTTGAGTTATAGAGGTATCATCAGGGACGGATTTAGGGAGATATCGAATTTATTAGGTATCATACCTAAAAAGTTTCCTTGAAAAGTTCTCGCAGAACGTTAAAAAATATCCCAATTTACCAAATAAAAATTCAGCGAAGCCCCTTTGGTGCAAAAGGGGGATTCGTTGCTAGGTACAAACTTTTCCATACGCTTAAGTGTCGAATTCGTCTTACATAAGATGGATAGACTATTGGTCGGAAGAGGGGTGGCAGTAGTCAGTAGCTCCAGTTTAGTAAACAGTATTTAGCACAATGTGGTCACTAGTGGGTTTAGGGGTGGGGGGAGGCTTTGAGCGGACGCTTTTTTCTCAGGGTGTTGCAATGCAAATGTAGAGTATAGATGCATATAAAACAAGAGTATAAATGCATATAAAATAAGCACGGTGCATATAAAATAAGCACGGTGCATATAAAATAAGCACAGTGCATATAAAATAAGCACACCGACCGGTTCTTGTGGCTAGCTTGCGCCAAATGATCTTACAAAAGTCGTTGTAAAAAGGTCAAAGAGTGACTTTTCGCAGTAAAAATTGTACCGAAACAATCTGAAGTTGATTTTGTGATCTTGATTATACAAACTGTTTACAGTTGCTTATTTCTTGTTATGTGTGGTGTGTTTACCGAAAAATACCCATAATTAAATTTGTTTAATACAGTTTTTTCAGAGATTGAGCGCACATTTTGGCGCCCAACGTGGCGCCCCACAAGGGACAGATTGTTCCATTAGCGAGTGACACCGAAGTCTATTTTTCACGAAGTCGGTCGACACAATTATTCACGACTTATCGGACAGTTATTTACGCATTTGCACAAAGGACCGAAGACCGAAACAGAGTGACTGAGTGTCCAGTTGGCCGATTGTCCAGTTAACCGAGTGTCTAGTTGGCCGATTGCCGTTTATCCAGCTGGCCGATTGTTCAGTTGGCCGAGTGTCCAGTTGGTCGAGTGTCCAAATAGCCGAAAGTTGTTTGTAAGCCGACAGACGAAAAATCAGACAGACAAAAAAACAGACTGCCTGAAGAGAGGCCTGTTCAGGTGTCCGGATTGTTGACTTTTGGTTCAAGTGCAGCTGTGTTTTTCTCGATACCCGAAGTTTTTGGATTTTTTTCCCGGTGACGCCAATCTCCAATTAAAAACTGTAAGAAGTTTCCAAACCTTTTAAAACTTTCCATTTGTGCTATAGTTTTATATACGATGTACTATATGCTAGAATTTTTCCCGCAAGCTAGCACCCGATAATTTTTATCAATACCCAAAATTTTTGGACAGTTCCGTTGAACTGAAATATCTTACAGTCGGTACATAGACGAACTGACTTGACATTTTCTCTCGATACCAAAAATTTTTGGATATACGTGAACGGAATATTAATCCGTGAAATGGGAACGTAGACAAGAGATACTGGACTATTTTTTTGGATTGGTTTATGACTCGAACCTGCTGACCAAAACTTTGTGAAAAAAGTTTTAAAAAAATGCCAAAAAATCCTCAAAACGTCCCCAGAATTCTGTGAAACTGTGTTGTAACATGACACCAACATTATGGTAACTGGTCTGGTAGCAAAATATCAAGCAAATAAGTCGAGTTTTTTTATCCTCAGGTTTTTTCCGCGTGTGTTGTTGGAACTTAACCAATTTGCCTGATCCCCCACCCACCATTGGTAAAACCGAAAGCCAGTTCGCTTCAAGTAAATCAAAGCCGTTTCAGCCCGTCCGATTATTGACTTCGTTGCGTGACAGTATTGTGAAGTGGTCAGGTACGACGATATTAAGTGAGTTAAGTTGAATTCTTTCACCCTCAGGTTTACTCCGTGTATGTTGTTGAAGTTCAACCGACATACTTAATTTTCCAACTCCATTGGTACTTAAGCGTAACGAAGCCGTCGCATAGGTCCCCTTAAGTATATGGTATTTCTTCTAGGAGCTAGTTCCTTGGATCACGCGCTCCGAAAACTTCTCGCTCCGTCCCAAAAGCGCGTCAAAGATACTTGCTTTACAAATCCAGGTTTAAGTTTGAAATTTAACGCTAGGGACTCCCAGAAAACAATACAGTACTACCTTCATCACTACTTGTCTCACCTAAACGACCTTGTAATTTGGCACGACGCCATTAATAACTCGATAACTAGGCACCGCAGTAACAATAACCGCAATCTGGGTAGTGAGCAACTTGTCAATTTGTTATTAAGGTATAGGACAAACATTTGTGCGATCGTATACTGTAGACGGAACGGAACCGAGGATATAGAGGAAAGTTTATGTTCAACAGGTATTCTCGTTCTGAACGTCGTTAAAGACTTTATCTCTAAGCGTAAGTCTAAGGACCAGGTACTAATTGAGAAGTACAAAGAGCTTCACCAGCCTCCCCTTGAGTTAAAGACTCACCTCCTTCTAAGGCGTTATAGCGCTAATCTTAACATCCTTAAGATACGTAAGAAGCGGAAAGGCTTACCCCTCAAAGCTCGGAAAGCTATAAAAAATAGGCTTCAGGCAGAATCTTTGAGACGTCAAGTTCCCCCATCTTGTAAGCTAATGTTGATTTATTAATGCAAATAAATTATTGTTATTACGTACCAAAACAGTATCTCATTTTATTGATTGTCTTCTATAAGTGAGCATCCGTAGAATATTGTCAATTTGTAAAAAACATGGACAAAAAAATCCAAAGTTAGATACGCAAGTTATTTGAAACCCGTCTAAATCTAGAAAATGAGCTGCTTAAAGGTCACTCATTATTACTTGAGTACATTGAGAATAATAACCGCACCACAAAAATTGACAATGCTGTTTACAAATGTAAAATTGCGTTGGAAAAAGCTGTCGACGTCAATGAGCAGTTAATTAGGTTAGCGGGTAAAACGGAAAAGCCTGAAAAAATTATTGCTCAGCAAGACCTTTACTTAAGAAAGTAACCGAAATCAACGATAAAGTAATGCATGAAGCTCAGAGTTACAAGATGAGCGTTGAACCTTCGTCATTTCCAGCAGCCGACATTACAGGGAGCAAGGGATCTTTACAACAAACTAGGTCTGAGACATCCTCACGCTCGCACAAAACAAGAGATTCGGAGGCACGAGTATCTGAAAACAGGTCTAAGGTCTCTAATGAGTCTAAGGAAAGTAGAAAACGTGAGTCACATAAGTCTGATAAATCTGCTTCCAATCGTCATACCTCGACTGTTCACACTATGTCATCAAGAGAGAAACGGCATGAGTTAGCTTTGGTGAAACGACGCTGGAAAGGCAGTATCAAATATCTTTAAGACTTAAAGAGCAAGAGAACCGTCTTAAGTTCGAACAAAGTCAGCTTGAACTAGAGCAATTGGCTGAAAGTCATAAAAGGCAACTAATTGAAATGGAATTGAAAGCGTTTGAACTTGAGGACAGTTCATCTGAGGTTAGCGAGAAGGTAGCGGAAATTAACTCGACAGGAGTATGTCAACCTATTTCAAAAGTAGCAACCGGACTAAGGATTGGTTAGACTCTGTTAGTTCACAAGCACCTCCTGACGTTGCTAGTGCGCCAGGTTTGCTGGCCTTCACTCCTGTACCAATTTCGTCAAAACCGACGACTTCCGCACACCTCGCTCATGCAACAAACACAAGTTTTAGTCATAACCATGAGCACACTGCCTTTAGTGACCCTGGAATCCATAGTCATGGATATCGGGCTATGCCTCAATTTGGCAGTGCAAGCCTTTTGCCATTGCAAGCTTCTGTTCCATCTGTTTCAGTCCCAGTTAACAATATGTATTCTAGTGCACACGTGTTAGCACCACTGTCTGCTGTTCCTTTACAGACCATGAGTTCAAACATAACTAAGGGTAGTTTTGCCATCGGGCAACCGGAACCATTACCTGTCCCAATGTAACCGGCACAACACGGTTCTGGTTTTGTTTCTTTGTCACCTGCTGGTGGTGGCTTCTCATTTCTGGAGTAAACCCACTGCCGGTTTCCCTTTCGGCGCCTCATTGCCATGCGGCGCTAGTCCAGACTCAAAATTATGTTTCCTTTGTACCGCTTACTGTGTCACCTAATATCAACGATTACTACACACGTGGTGCAAACTTATGGCGATTGGCAGCTACGACTCCAATCGTCACGCCTGCTCAGTGTTGTAATGCTGGAAACATTTTTTCTAAAATGACAACTGTTTTCCCACCGTTTAACCCCGCCCCCCGTATACTAGTGGTGGAACTGTGTATTTTAATTCTCCGCCAGGTCATCCCCAACATGTTCCGCATTTTGTCATTTATACCAATACAGGGTATCAGCCAGTCAACGAAGACTACGCACCGTCTTCCGCTTATCCGAACCAAGGATGTTCATTGGATCGACCACTCTCCTCTCGTGAATTGGCGGAGCTCTTGATGCATAGCCGCAAAGATCATCTTCCTGAATGGAAACTAGCACATTTTGACGGCAACGAATTAAACTGGCACGAATGGTTTGGTCAGTTTAAGTCCACTTGTGATTCCGCTGTTCTCACCGATGATACGAAACTGACATACTTAAAAAACACTCTTCACAGCGAATCAAAAACCGCAATTGCGGAGTTTAGTTATAGTGGCGTTATGCACAAGGATGCACTGGCCACCTTGCAATGGAAGTTTGGGCAACCACATGCCATTATTGGTGCGCATCTTGATAAGCTGAATACTTTTCCTCCATTTAAGATGCACAATTCGGAAAATGTCATTAGTTTCTCCACTGCCATATCTGGCCTCGTAGCAGTTTTCAAATCATTGTCATTCAACGATGATCTAAAGAGTGTTAACCTGTTAAACCAAGCTGTTAGTAAACTTCCGCCTAACCTCAAGGAAGCTTGGTCAATGCATACTGTTAGGCAACCAACACTCTTAGACTTTAATAAGTGGTTGAAAAAAAAAGGCCGAGGGACATGAAAGATTACGTGTACTCAGCACCAAGGCAAAAAACCAGGAGCCAGTTAAATCAAAAACAACCAAAGTTTTTGCAGCCAATAGCCAGGTAACTAGTAAGGCTCAGGATAAGTCTAAGTTTCCGCCGTGCGCTTTGTGTAAGGGTAGTCACGCATTGTGTAACTGTGCGTTTTCAAGGAAAAGAATGCTGCTCAGCGAGCAAAATACGTAGCTGAACAGAAACTTTGCTTCACTTGCCTCAATGGCAATCATAGTTTCCGGCAATGTTCTAGAGCGAAAAAGTGCCCAAAGCCGGAGTGTGATAGCACACATAATGTCTTGCTTCATGGAGCCGAGAAAATATTTCCTCGGAAGGAAAATTTGAATGTGTCAAAAAAGGCTGGAACAAACAAAGCCAAGGAGAATACAAACACTTCCACCCATGCCGCTGTTAGTGATGTACATGACATTGAATCATCTAAAAGGTTGTTGCCAATTGCAACACTTGGTGTATCTTCGGATATAACCAGTCTCCTGACGTTGGTTCTTTGTGATAGTGCATCGACTCACTCCTGGGTGTCTTCGTCACTCGTAAACCGTCTCGGCTTAGTAGGGGAGCCCGTTAACTTGTCAATTAGTGGTTTCAATTCAACCACCATTGTTGAGACTCAGAGGGTCAAGTTTACTGTTTCCTCCGAGCCGAATAATAGTGATTTTGCATTATCTCTCTGTGTATATGTTAAAGACAATATTCGGATTGGTTCCGAATTAATCAATATTGCTGATTTGCAGAATAAATATCCACAATTAGCACCTATTAAGCCCTCTCAATATACGTATGAAGACGTTGAAGTTATTATCGGACAAGACTACTACCACGCCGTTAGACCCATTGAGTTCATCTTGGGAGATGATAAAATCTCACCGTGTTCCGTTCGCCTACCGATAGGTTGGGTCATAAGTGGTCCGTTGCCGCCGTCCGTTAATTCTACTTCTTCGTGTTTCAAGTGTGTTGTTGAAGATTCTTCTCTGACCGACCAGATAAAATCCTGGTACGAATTGGAATCTTATGGTGCTTTCAAACAAGTCGATGCCCGTTCCGCCGCGGATAAACATGCTTTATCCATCCTTAATTCTGAAACCGTTCACAATGGCGAAAAATACATTGTGCCTATGCTTTGGATTGATAGTAATGTCAGTCTACCAAACAACTATTACTCGTCACTCGCCCAGTTTAAAACATTGGAGAGAAGGTTAAGTAAAGACCCTGAGCTGCGCGAAAATTACGCAGAAACAATTAGCGAGGACATTAGGAAAGGCTATGTCGTTACCGTCGAACCCCATGATCCACGTAAGCGTTCCGATCGCGAGTGGTATCTTCCGCACCATCCCGTCGTAAATCCGAATAAGCCGGGTAAGGTGCGCCGAGTCCTTAATGGGGCTTCTAACGGCACGTCTTTTCACGGCACATCCTTAAATAAGTCCTTATTGGTGGGTCCGGACCTACTCCAAAAATTAATTTTTGTACTTTTGCGATTCCGTCAACACAAGTACCCCGTCTCCGCGGATATAGAGGGTATGTTCCTCCAGGTAGGAGTCCTTGCCCGCGATCAAATTTGGCTCCGTTTTTTGTGCTGGGAGGATACCACTTCCGATGTGGTAGTTCATCAGTACACTCGCCATATATTTGGCGCACGGGATGCGCCTACGTGCGCCAATTTCGCGTCGTTGCGAAAAACAGCAACTGATAATATGTCCACATACCCTAAGGTCGCCTCAGTCGTAAATGAAAAATTTTACTTGGACGATTACTTAGATTCATTTGAGAACGTTACCCATGCAATTAAAATCAGTCGCGATTTGGTTTCCTTACTAAAATTGGGAGGATTTAATTTGACTAAATTTGTCAGTAATGCTGATGAAATCACTTCAGCAATTAACCCCGAGGAATCCGAAACCTCGTCTTCGCCCATCAAGGAAATATGTAACGGTGCCGAACAATCATCACACGTCTTAGGTCTTAAGTGGGACCATGTGAAGGACACCTTGGTTTTTAGCAGAGGCGTAGATCATCCTAACGATAAAGCAATAACTCAACGAACCGTCTTGAGTTTCGTCTCTTCTGTGTTTGACCCGGTTGGGTTGGTAGCTCCATACACAGTTAGAGCCCGTCTTTTGCTTAAATATATTTGGAAAATCAGTGGCCAAAGTTGGGACGATGAATTGCCGGAAGAGATAAGAGATAAATTTCTCGAGTGGCACTCCGGTCTCCCTCTCTTAGGGCAATTGACTATTCCCCGTTGTTACTTCACAGAGCCTGTGGATCAAATTGAGCTCCACATGTTCGGTGATAGCTCGCAGGACGTTTTCTGTGCGGTTGGGTTTTTGCGAGCGCGACTCTCGAGTTCGCACAAAATTCAAATATCCTTCATCTTTGGTAAAGCTCGCGTTGCGCCCATGAAAGCGCTATCTATAACAAAGCTAGAGCTTCAAGCTGCTCTGCTCGCCACACGACTGAAAGAAGATATACTGACCGCCCTTACTGTCTCTATTAATCATGTCTACATGTGGACAGATAGTACAACAGTTTTGCAGTGGCTAAACTCCACTGAAAAATTACCTGTGTTTGTCGCTAATCGTGTCGGCGAAATCCTCGATTCGACCACTATTGATGAGTGGCACCATGTTCTGAGCGGCGATAATCCAGCTGATACCGGTACGCAGGGGATTTCTTTGGAAGCCCTCAAGTATAGCAGCTGGGTTATTGGCCCGAGCATTCTCAGGACTACTGATTGGCCGTTTATACCCGTATAACGTGTAATCAATAAAATTCGTTTGAACGGTCCTTCTTGTGATGTTGATAATTGCTTGGAGACATCATCTTCCTTCGTCACCGATGTCACATCCATCAAACATCCCGAACACGGGTTCAATTGGGAAAGGTTCAGTTCCTTTACGAGATATAAACGATAAGTTGCTTTTATATTGAGGATGCTGCCTTCACATAAGCATTTTCGTGGTAAGGACTTACGAATCACCGACCCCATTGAACTTGATATTGCAGACAGCAAACTGATTCATCTTGCTCAGATGGAATCCTTCCCCGTTGAGTTAAAAACACTCACCGCTGGCAAACCTATTAAGAATAGTAGTAAAATTGCCACATACTCGGACGGATCGTGCGCTTGGTAAATACCGAGTTTGATACTTAGCACCCAATCTTACTCGACGCTCGACATACCCCAAATCGTTTGTTGGCCCGCAGCCTCCACCATAAGCATTTTCATCAAGGACTAGATTACATGCGCTCCGTTTCAAATATGAAATATGCAATACTTGCGTTGCGTCGACTACTTCGGTCTATCGAAAATCAATATGTAACATGCGGTAAACGCAAAGCAAGCACCATCCAGCCAATTATGTCCGGTTTACCTGTCGAACGTCTCGGATATAAGCAACCACCCTTCAATCATACGGGTGTGGATTACTTTGGACCGCTTTACGTTCCGGTTCGTAGAAGCACTGAAAAAAGATGGGGATTTCTTTTTACTTGCACGCCAAGCACAATCTGGTAGAATAACGGCACGATCTTCGTTGGTGCGGAAAAGGAATTACTTGCCTGCATCAAGAGCTGGAATGGCATGGCTCCGACCATTTTTGCACACAAAGGTGTTACTTGGACATTTAACCCGCCAGGCGCACCCCATCATGGCGGCTCCTGGTAACGCCTCGTCTGAAGCGTGAAGCGCGTGCTATACAATATCCTAGGCAGTAGGCGAGTCACCGAAAAGGTGTTAGGAACAACTCTCTGCTTAGTTGAGCAGGCTTTGAATTCGAGGCCAATCACTCCCGTTAATACTGATTCACGTGAGTTAGAAGCGTTAACCCCAAACCACTTTTTGCTTGGACAACATGCCACAAGCTTTCCTTCGCTTTTACCCGGGGAGCACTTCGATCACAAGAAAAAGTACGTGCGAGCGCAGTCATATGCTAAAGCGATTTGGTCTCTTTGGCTTTGAGAATATGTTCCCTCGTTGAATAAGCGTGTCAAGTGGCACACTCAATCTGACTTCACTCTTAAAACAGGCGATCTCGTGCGGGTGATTGAGCCCGATAGTCCGCGTGGGTACTACCATCTCGCCCGAATCGTCAAGTTAAACTACGGACAGGACGGTTGCGCTCGATCCGCCCTTGTTAAGACCGCAACCTGTGAAGTCACTCGGCCGACCGTTAAGCTCGCTCCGGTTCTTCCTTCTTCAGGTGGGGAGGATGTTGCAATGCAAATGTAGAGTATAGATGCATATAAAACAAGAGTATAAATGCATATAAAATAAGCACGGTGCATATAAAATAAGCACAGTGCATATAAAATAAGCACACCGACCGGTTCTTGTGGCTAGCTTGCGCCAAATGATCTTACAAAAGTCGTTGTAAAAAGGTCAAAGAGTGACTTTTAGCAGTATAAATTGTACCGAAACAATCGGAAGTTGATTTTGTGATCTTGGTTGAGCAAACCGTTTACAGTTGCTCATTTCTTGTTATGTGTGGTGTGTTTACCGAAAAAAAACCCATAATTAAATTTGTTTAATACAGTTTTTTCAGAGATTGAGCGCACAGGGATTCGACCCCCTGCCGACGCAAAGGGTCCGCTTTGTACTTTTTTGGGCTCTTTTTCCTTTCCCCCGCACCTGCAAATTTTTATATTTGAAGTTACTGTTCACTTTGTCCGATTGTCGTGAAAATTGACATGCAGACTATTTAGGCCATGATAAACAATATTGGACTTCATAATTAACCTTGTAAAACCAACAAACAAAGCTAAGGAGAATACAAACACTTCCACCCATGCCGCTGTTAGTGATGTACATGACATTGAATCATCTAAAAGGTTGTTGCCAATTGCAACACTTGGTGTATCTTCGGATATAACCAGTCTCCTGACGTTGGTTCTTTGTGATAGTGCATCGACTCACTCCTGGGTGTCTTCGTCACTCGTAAACCGTCTCGGCTTAGTAGGGGAGCCCGTTAACTTGTCAATTAGTGGTTTCAATTCAACCACCATTGTTGAGACTCAGAGGGTCAAGTTTACTGTTTCCTCCGAGCCGAATAATAGTGATTTTGCATTATCTCTCTGTGTATATGTTAAAGACAATATTCGGATTGGTTCCGAATTAATCAATATTGCTGATTTGCAGAATAAATATCCACAATTAGCACCTATTAAGCCCTCTCAATATACGTATGAAGACGTTGAAGTTATTATCGGACAAGACTACTACCACGCCGTTAGACCCATTGAGTTCATCTTGGGAGATGATAAAATCTCACCGTGTTCCGTTCGCCTACCGATAGGTTGGGTCATAAGTGGTCCGTTGCCGCCGTCCGTTAATTCTACTTCTTCGTGTTTCAAGTGTGTTGTTGAAGATTCTTCTCTGACCGACCAGATAAAATCCTGGTACGAATTGGAATCTTATGGTGCTTTCAAACAAGTCGATGCCCGTTCCGCCGCGGATAAACATGCTTTATCCATCCTTAATTCTGAAACCGTTCACAATGGCGAAAAATACATTGTGCCTATGCTTTGGATTGATAGTAATGTCAGTCTACCAAACAACTATTACTCGTCACTCGCCCAGTTTAAAACATTGGAGAGAAGGTTAAGTAAAGACCCTGAGCTGCGCGAAAATTACGCAGAAACAATTAGCGAGGACATTAGGAAAGGCTATGTCGTTACCGTCGAACCCCATGATCCACGTAAGCGTTCCGATCGCGAGTGGTATCTTCCGCACCATCCCGTCGTAAATCCGAATAAGCCGGGTAAGGTGCGCCGAGTCCTTAATGGGGCTTCTAACGGCACGTCTTTTCACGGCACATCCTTAAATAAGTCCTTATTGGTGGGTCCGGACCTACTCCAAAAATTAATTTTTGTACTTTTGCGATTCCGTCAACACAAGTACCCCGTCTCCGCGGATATAGAGGGTATGTTCCTCCAGGTAGGAGTCCTTGCCCGCGATCAAATTTGGCTCCGTTTTTTGTGCTGGGAGGATACCACTTCCGATGTGGTAGTTCATCAGTACACTCGCCATATATTTGGCGCACGGGATGCGCCTACGTGCGCCAATTTCGCGTCGTTGCGAAAAACAGCAACTGATAATATGTCCACATACCCTAAGGTCGCCTCAGTCGTAAATGAAAAATTTTACTTGGACGATTACTTAGATTCATTTGAGAACGTTACCCATGCAATTAAAATCAGTCGCGATTTGGTTTCCTTACTAAAATTGGGAGGATTTAATTTGACTAAATTTGTCAGTAATGCTGATGAAATCACTTCAGCAATTAACCCCGAGGAATCCGAAACCTCGTCTTCGCACATCAAGGAAATATGTAACGGTGCCGAACAATCATCACACGTCTTAGGTCTTAAGTGGGACCATGTGAAGGACACCTTGGTTTTTAGCAGAGGCGTAGATCATCCTAACGATAAAGCAATAACTCAACGAACCGTCTTGAGTTTCGTCTCTTCTGTGTTTGACCCGGTTGGGTTGGTAGCTCCATACACAGTTAGAGCCCGTCTTTTGCTTAAATATATTTGGAAAATCAGTGGCCAAAGTTGGGACGATGAATTGCCGGAAGAGATAAGAGATAAATTTCTCGAGTGGCACTCCGGTCTCCCTCTCTTAGGGCAATTGACTATTCCCCGTTGTTACTTCACAGAGCCTGTGGATCAAATTGAGCTCCACATGTTCGGTGATAGCTCGCAGGACGTTTTCTGTGCGGTTGGGTTTTTGCGAGCGCGACTCTCGAGTTCGCACAAAATTCAAATATCCTTCATCTTTGGTAAAGCTCGCGTTGCGCCCATGAAAGCGCTATCTATAACGAAGCTAGAGCTTCAAGCTGCTCTGCTCGCCACACGACTGAAAGAAGGTATACTGACCGCCCTTACTGTCTCTATTAATCATGTCTACATGTGGACAGATAACACAACAGTTTTGCAGTGGCTAAACTCCACTGAAAAATTACCTGTGTTTGTCGCTAATCGTGTCGGCGAAATCCTCGATTCGACCACTATTGATGAGTGGCACCATGTTCTGAGCGGCGATAATCCAGCTGATACCGGTACGCAGGGGATTTCTTTGGAAGCCCTCAAGTATAGCAGCTGGGTTATTGGCCCGAGCAGTCTCAGGACTACTGATTGGCCGTTTATACCCGTATAACGTGTAATCAATAAAATTCGTTTGAACGGTCCTTCTTGTGATGTTGATAATTGCTTGGAGACATCATCTTCCTTCGTCACCGATGTCACATCCATCAAACATCCCGAACACGGGTTCAATTGGGAAAGGTTCAGTTCCTTTACGAGATATAAACGATAAGTTGCTTTTATATTGAGGATGCTGCCTTCACATAAGCATTTTCGTGGTAAGGACTTACGAATCACCGACCCCATTGAACTTGATATTGCAGACAGCAAACTGATTCATCTTGCTCAGATGGAATCCTTCCCCGTTGAGTTAAAAACACTCACCGCTGGCAAACCTATTAAGAATAGTAGTAAAATTGCCACATACTCGGACGGATCGTGCGCTTGGTAAATACCGAGTTTGATACTTAGCACCCAATCTTACTCGACGCTCGACATACCCCAAATCGTTTGTTGGCCCGCAGCCTCCACCATAAGCATTTTCATCAAGGACTAGATTACATGCGCTCCGTTTCAAATATGAAATATGCAATACTTGCGTTGCGTCGACTACTTCGGTCTATCGAAAATCAATATGTAACATGCGGTAAACGCAAAGCAAGCACCATCCAGCCAATTATGTCCGGTTTACCTGTCGAACGTCTCGGATATAAGCAACCACCCTTCAATCATACGGGTGTGGATTACTTTGGACCGCTTTACGTTCCGGTTCGTAGAAGCACTGAAAAAAGATGGGGATTTCTTTTTACTTGCACGCCAAGCACAATCTGGTAGGATAACGGCACGATCTTCGTTGGTGCGGAAAAGGAATTACTTGCCTGCATCAAGAGCTGGAATGGCATGGCTCCGACCATTTTTGCACACAAAGGTGTTACTTGGACATTTAACCCGCCAGGCGCACCCCATCATGGCGGCTCCTGGTAACGCCTCGTCTGAAGCGTGAAGCGCGTGCTATACAATATCCTAGGCAGTAGGCGAGTCACCGAAAAGGTGTTAGGAACAACTCTCTGCTTAGTTGAGCAGGCTTTGAATTCGAGGCCAATCACTCCCGTTAATACTGATTCACGTGAGTTAGAAGCGTTAACCCCAAACCACTTTTTGCTTGGACAACATGCCACAAGCTTTCCTTCGCTTTTACCCGGGGAGCACTTCGATCACAAGAAAAAGTACGTGCGAGCGCAGTCATATGCTAAAGCGATTTGGTCTCTTTGGCTTTGAGAATATGTTCCCTCGTTGAATAAGCGTGTCAAGTGGCACACTCAATCTGACTTCACTCTTAAAACAGGCGATCTCGTGCGGGTGATTGAGCCCGATAGTCCGCGTGGGTACTACCATCTCGCCCGAATCGTCAAGTTAAACTACGGACAGGACGGTTGCGCTCGATCCGCCCTTGTTAAGACCGCAACCTGTGAAGTCACTCGGCCGACCGTTAAGCTCGCTCCGGTTCTTCCTTCTTCAGGTGGGGAGGATGTTGCAATGCAAATGTAGAGTATAGATGCATATAAAACAAGAGTATAAATGCATATAAAATAAGCACGGTGCATATAAAATAAGCACAGTGCATATAAAATAAGCACACCGACCGGTTCTTGTGGCTAGCTTGCGCCAAATGATCTTACAAAAGTCGTTGTAAAAAGGTCAAAGAGTGACTTTTAGCAGTATAAATTGTACCGAAACAATCGGAAGTTGATTTTGTGATCTTGGTTGAGCAAACCGTTTACAGTTGCTCATTTCTTGTTATGTGTGGTGTGTTTACCGAAAAAAAACCCATAATTAAATTTGTTTAATACAGTTTTTTCAGAGATTGAGCGCACAGGGATTCGACCCCCTGCCGACGCAAAGGGTCCGCTTTGTACTTTTTTGGGCTCTTTTTCCTTTCCCCCGCACCTGCAAATTTTTATATTTGAAGTTACTGTTCACTTTGTCCGATTGTCGTGAAAATTGACATGCAGACTATTTAGGCCATGATAAACAATATTGGACTTCATAATTAACCTTGTAAAACCACACGTTAGACCATAAAATTCAAGTTTGAGTGCGGTGGGGGGGGGGGGAAGGAAAAAGAGCCTTTTTTGAGGCCTCCATTTTCGGCTTTCGGACCCTCGCACGCAATTGCGTAGTCGGCACCTCGACCGACCCTGGCTGCCGTCGACGCAGTTTTTTCTTCAAAATTTTCTGAAAAGTTCTTTTTTGGCCTGTTTGTGTTCAAAAAATACAATGATTTGGGAGGGCTCATAAAACCAATTTGGTCGACATACAAAAAGGTCGACAAAATTTTGAATTTTCCGAAAATTCGACCCCCCCCCCCTCTTCGAAAAAATCCTAGAACATCCCCTCGGTAGCCTTACAACCATGTGTGGTCACTGAATTTATACATTTATCGAACGCGTCAATGCCCATTGAACTGTTCACATCGCGTAATTTTGTTAAGACCAGGGGCGGATTTAGGGGGCGGATTCGACCCCTTTGGTACTTTTTAAGAAATGCATTTCTGGCCGACCGACCCTAAAATTTTTCTAAATATATACTAATTTTGAGGGGGGAGCGCGCGCCAAAAAAACGCGAATTTTTGGTTAAATTTTTCCAAAAAGTGCCTTTTTTGGACTATTTTTTCAAAATTTTGCCTGCGCGCACAAAAAAAAGGTCGACGTTGACAAATTTTTGAAAAATTTTGAAAAAATCCGCCCCCTCCCCCGAGAAAATCCTAGATCCGCCCTGGTTAAGAATGTTGTCTTGGTGCGAGGCTCCTCCGTCGTTTCCCTGAAAACAGGCGCTTTCTTAAAAATTGATTTTGTACAAGAATTTCTTTAACTTTTTTGAGTAATGGTATCCCTAGGAAAAAATAGTTATGATTTTTATCGTTTTAACGTTTGTTCATATCTAGTTCAATTGTCATAAAAATTTGGCTCGTGGGTTGATTGATCAGTTACCAGCGCGTTTTCTCAGTCTATACAAGTACGCTAATCAATTGTTAAATCGTAAATTGATGTTTATATCCTGTGGGGGGAGGTGAAAAGGCAACGAGCCGACAATTTTTGCATTCTCTGTTAAGGATCTGCTCGAGTTTGCGCATATCCGCTGGCACGTGACCATTCCCTTTCTGCCTCCACCGTGGAATGACAGCAAAGTCATCTACCACCCCCTCAACCAGGTAAGGGGATAGTGAAACATACGCTTTGCTTCAACCAATCAAGTTACATAAAAATGTTGTCTATCATCATCACCATCATCATCATCATCATCATCATCATCATCATCATCATCATCGTGTCTTCTTTATACGTTTTTTCGATACTCAAAAGTGTTCCGAGTGTTTCTCCGTGAAAACTTCTTGTCGCAAACGGGTTTTGAGAAGAAGCCTCATCTCTAAAGTGAGTTTGGATTATCGTAAACGATTTTCTGCAATAATTTTGTCCGGAAACTAGTCCAAATGAACAGTCTATGGTTTCCGGCATGACCGCTTTTGCAGAAAAAACTGGTTAAACTTAAGCTGTTAACTTTTGATCATCAAATCTTGTAGGCAACAAATGAAATATTTATGGTTCCATGCCGAAATTCAATTAGGAAGTGTTTAGATAGTGTGTCCTTGCTGGCACACTTGATCTAAGATTTAAAACCCAGTATCATTGCAAAATCCAGCAGTGCAAAACAGTACTGAATCATTGATGAAAGAGTACTTATTTTCAAGTTTCAATTAAGAAAACAGCAGTTGATTCTCCTAGTCGATCAAAATTTTTGTATATTCTTCTCAAAATTATAATTTCGAAAACATTCGATTTGTAAACTTTGACCAGCGTATGTCACGAAAATTTTTTTCAAGTTATATTTACATTTTACTATGCATTACCATGCCAAACTGCATTTTGCGAATTGTCAGCGGATTTCGCAACAGGCCAAAAAATGAATTGTCGCGTAATCCGCAACATTTTTTTTCTTTGATATTCTTCGTTTTCGATTCCACGGACAAAGAGCTAAGACACTGTATTGCTCAAAATCGCTCCAAAAGAGGCAATATTTATGAATCTGCCTCAAAGTTTGTGAAATCAGCAACAGAGTTTGCGGAATCCAGAAAAGTCTGTGGAATCTACAAACAAATCATACTATATGTGTTTAGTAATCTTAAGATGTCATGGAATCCTAAACTGTAAGTGGAACCCGCAAATTGTGAACGGTATCCGCAAATTGTAAGCAGAATCCGCATATTGTCATCGAAATCCGCATTAGTTTGCGAAACAAACTTACATTTGCGGAATCCGCTTACATTTGCAGAATCCGAAACAATTAGCTAATTTCGCTCGTTACAGAATCCGCAACAAAAATAATTGGTCGACAAAATTATATTACAAATATTTTTGCACGGAACCCACAAAAAAATTGGCTAATCTGCAAACTGTTAGCGGATTCTGGAAATTGTAAACAGAATCCGGATAAATTTGTGGAATCCCCTTACATTTGCGGAAACCGGAACAACTAGCTATTTTCGCTTGTTGCGGAATCCGCAATAAAAGTAATGTCCTGACAAAATTTAGGTTACTGGAACCCACAAACATTATCCACTGACTAAATTTTTGTTAATGGAACCCACAAACAATTTAGACCATGCTTAATGACTTGCCTCTGGATTCCAGTGACTACAGACACCAAATTGTACGCCTATCCAGTGCAAAGTTTGGCCTCGTAATGAGTTTCAGTACAAAAACAAATAATTTCTTAAATGGAAGGCCCATCATGCTCGCCAAAAAGAAACAATTTGCTTTCGGCACAAAAAGTTGCATCAATTTTGATCTAATAGCTTAAATTTGGACTTCAGTTTTCAAAACAAAATTTACTTATTGACCCAGTTAATTGTGTTCTTTTTACCTTCTGATTGTGACTCTAAGCTTTCTCTACACAAAAAAACGTTTTTGGACTTCAATTCTTGTGAATTTCAGCAAAAGTTCAAAAAAAAAATTGACCTACAGCAAAACATCCGACTATTTTCATTTTCAAAACCAAAATAAACAGATGAGACCTTGAAATCTTAAATTGATACTTCTGTAAAGGGTAGTTTAGATTTATTAACGTCAATCGATGTAAATCTTTTGCTGCAATTCAAAATGAATGTTGTCCCAAAAACAAAGTATTTTTCAAATGTTGAAAACGGATTTTGCGCTTAATTTTCCATAAGTGTATAAGAATTTGTCCATCAATAAAAATAATCGAACCTTAAAAAACTCGAAGTTTGAAACTTTAAAGAAATCAAATTGAAGTTTGGATGAAATCTTAGCTATAATTTTCCGAGCGGTTTTTTATTTGTAGATACACTTCTGTATATATTTTTCTCAAAATGATTCAATTTAGTTCATTGTGAAAATGTCAATTAAAAAATCTTTGATATTTAAAGAGCTTTCAGGTGAAGAGTAGCGGCTGTGAAGTGGTTACATCTCCGCCTCTCTATCGGATGATCTAAAGATTGGATGTTCGGGGCTCTGATCCGTGCTCGTTGCTTGAGGGTGAGGCAACATTACCCAGCCCAGAAAAATAACCAAAAAAATTGTATGAAGTTATTAAGCATGGGGCACAACAGCGGTTCGCCGACTGAACAGCTCGTATTTGGGTTCTTTCCTTTGTGGATTCGTGGTCTTAACTAAACTTAACTAATTAACTAAACTTAAGGGCATATATTTTCTTGTGTAAAATCGAAAAATGAAGTTTTCGTAAAAGCAGTCTCTGTTTTAGTCTCCCTGGTTTCATTATTTGCTAAGTTTAGTCAACCAGTTGTAAAGTTACAATGCGCTTACAGTGCTAGTATAGGAAAACTGTATATGAAAAGTCCGCTAAAATGCGCTTAAAACTCTAACTTGACAAAAATCCAAGATGCAGATGAAAAGAAAGTGGGTATGCGAGTTCGACACGTTAAGGAGATAAGTCAAGAGAAGGCTGACTGAGCTTTTCCAATAACAGCAACAATCACCGTGAACAACTTTTCATGACCTTAATCGGAGTATGTTGTGGCAGATAAGATTCTCTTATCTTTGAAAGCAATTTTCTGGCTGCAAGAAGTCTTCTAATCTCTAATTTTATTGTGATTTAAACTCCTGGGCAAAAAGATTAGCCAAAAATGGGCTAGTTTTAAACTCAGAGGGCGTTAAGATACATAAAACTTGCTGTCAGTCTTATGCTTCCCTCTGAATCTATTTTGAGTTACAAATCTATGTAACCTTTGGAAACTTCAGATTAAGAAAATAAATCTTGATTACCCATGACGATCAAATTTTTGCCCCTTTTTGAGGAGTCATCCAGTGTAAAACATAAGTTTCAAGCTTTACTCAGTACTGTACCAATAGACCGCAGCCAGTGGCAAGCGCAGACATTTTTTGAAAAACCAAGTTTCCAGTGCTAATGATTCTCTCACCGCGTACCTAGGTATCCAAAATTGTGGCCTGTAGAACCATACTAACGTGAGTAATTGTACATTTTTCCTCTTTCAAGATACAAAAAAAATCCGTCTGAATTGCGTTTAAGTCCGGGGTGGCTTTCGCGTAGAGCAACTTAGGATAAAGTACACCGTCTGTTCGTCACGCTGTCTTACTTTCGGCAGGATAGATTCTAATTACGATCCTTACCTTCTTAGTCTAATACCGATCCTAATCTAACTCTTATGTTTCGTAGTCTCAATAGATCTATTATTTACTGTTATTGTTGCGAGGTTAAAATCGAGGAAAAGCAACTGTTCGCTAAGTTAAATATATTCTTCTCTGGCTGAAACTATAAATAGTTTCAGCCTTACAAATTACAAATTTTAGTGATAGATCATGATTGGTTAGTTCTAAAAAACTTATTGTGATAGTTATCAAGAATATAATAGGTTATATTAAGTACTGGTTTTGAGCTGGTTCCACCCGTCCGGGGCTTGGAAAATTTTTAATTTTTTTAAAGTTTGTTTGAGTGAAGGGTTGATAGAGAAATTTCTTTAGTTGTTCATTGAATAGTTTCGATGAAAAGAATGAAGAGATAAGAGAAACAGTTGCTCGTAAGGTGAAATTGTTGCCTTTGTGTAGAAAAATGAGAAGCAGTTGCTCGTATTGTGAAATAGTTGAGAGATCGTGTCAAGGTTGCATATTCATATAGTGTTGTGTCGATTTCGTTTAGTAGAGCGAGACTACGTGCATAATCAACTTTTCCTTAAATTTGATTATGCATTTAAACTGTGATTTAAACTCCTGG
>NC_087064.1:27159566-27278841 GCF_963678635.1 Symsagittifera roscoffensis
ATAAGGCCTCTGTATCGAATGAGACTCTGTGGTTAAAGTACAAATTTGATTTTCTGCAATTTGTCCCTGACGTGGAAAGGTTTTATTTAATTGACAGGTGAGACAGTCATTGCAAGGTAATTTAATCCACATTGGTGCATATGGGAAGTAAAATTATGATATGTTTTTTTTCTCTAGCATGTGTCCTTTTGTACTTAAGAAGTGTGAATAATGAAATGCTATTAAAAATATACTTAGTGTAAGGCAGGGTACTTTTGTGTCTGTGTAATGATTTTCTATTATGTCGGTGTTTTCGTTTATTGTAGCTTGTTCAATTTTTTTTAAAAATCTGAATAATGTTATATTTCCTAAAATGGGGATATTTGCGGGTTTATTTTGTATTCCAAAAAAAAACTGAACGCGTCGCACATTGCAACAAACGGTTGATTTGAATATGGAATATTTGTTGCTCCTTCTTTGCTCAGAAGTGTTTTATTTCAATAAAAACACTACTGCATTAAGTGTATAAAAATCTAAGATGTAACTGCATTTTATAAAAGTATTTGCTTCATAAACTGAACATTCCACAGAATTCTTGTATTTTATTTTTAACAGATGGTGATTGAAGTTTTAAAATTGCATTCATCTTAGATTTTTAGGAGTTAATGATTTTTTCTGCAATTATATGTCCGAGAAATTTTACAGGGGTGAGAAAAAATGTGATTTATCTGAGGCGGCTTTAGTTTTTTCATTTCGTAAAACTTGATGATACCTCTCTAAAAGTTTGAACCTTTATTGTTTTGTTTGTGATATGAAAACTTCGTATGAGTAATAACATCATCTGATAATGCTTTAATTTAGAATTAGTGGTCTAAGATTTTAATCATAAATGCAGAAGAAGCTGCGGATCCTATCGAGATGCCATAGAAAATTCTAATAATTTCATACTGACAAATTGTGAAAAATTGTGTTAAGCGGCGTGAGTGTTCATCTAGTTCGTTTGTTTGTATGCGCTATACAAATCTGTTTTTTTTATGATTCTGTCCATTTTTTGAGAGAAATATTTGTATTGGTTCTGTAGGTCAAATGCAATTTGATTCTTCAATTGGAGAGTTTAAAGTTTTTGCATCTAAAACTATCCTCAGAGAGCCTCTTTTTGCGAGAATAATGATTGAGTTTAAAAAAGTAGTTCCTTTGGGTTGTTGTTTTTTTTTGTTTGGCGGGGAAAATTTTCGTTTTGTTTAAGAATGTTTTGAAGTTTTTTTACTTTGTCTTCTAAATGTTTTAGAATTTTCTAAATGTTTTGTTAGCTTACTTGCGCGTTGTTTTTTGAAAACTGCGTCGGTTTTAAGTGAAAAATTAATGTTGAAAGTTTCTTACCGACATCAAATTTTGAGGTTGCATATACCGCAGGCCTTTTTAATAAAAAATCTGCTAGTTGCTCAAAAATTTGTTGATTTTTTTGAGAGTATTGGATGTTGAACATCGTATAATTGAAATAATTGTAAAATAACCCGCGTCTCGTTTTAATTTACTTCTGATATTTTTGATTGATATTTGCTCGTTTACTCATAAGGATTGAAAAACATCTAGGAGTTTTAAAATGTAATGCACTCTGAATGATTTTTCTTGAGTAGGATATAATGTTGCGTTGGTTTTTAAAATGTCCCAATAATCCTAAAGGAAAAGTAAGTTTGCATGGAGAGTTGTTGTATATACGTAAAGCGAATATGTTTCTAATTTCATTTTTTGCCTTTTTTACGGATGGGATTTTGACTCAATTTACCAAGTTCATCAGTATAACAACAATCAAAATACACAACACTTATACATGTCTGACCTTGAAGTCAGACCAATTCACAAATTCTTTAGAGTAACCAACAACCATCTGCAGTGTTCTTTCGAGTAACCATCTGCAACCAACAACGTAAAATTTAAGACCACTAACTGGATGTGCATTTGTTTCTTCAATCAACCAAATTAATCAGTGTAATAACGATTAAAACACAAAACATTTATACATGTCTGAACTTGAAGTCAGACCAATTCACAAATTTTGAGGTTGCATATACCGCAGGCCTTTTTAATAAAAAATCGGCTAGTTGCTCAAAAATTTGTTGATTTTTTTGAGAGTATTGGATGTTGAACATCGTATAATTGAAATAATTGCAAAATAATCCGCGTTTCGTTTTAATTTACTTCTGATATTTTTGATTGATATTTGCTCGTTTACTCATAAGGATTGAAAAACATCTAGGAGTTTTAAAATGTAATTCACTCTGAATGATTTTTCTTGAGTAGGATATAATGTTGCGTTGGTTTTTACAATGTCCCAATAATCCTAAAGGAAAAATAAGTTTGCATGGAGAGTTGTTTTTGCCTTTTTTACGGATGGGACTTTGACTCAATTTACCAAGTTTATCAGTATAACAACAATCAAAATACACAACACTTATACATGTCTGACCTTGAAGTCAGACCAATTCACAAATTCTTTAGAGTAACCAACAACCATCTGCAGTGTTCGTTCGAGTAACCATCTTCAACCAACAACGTAAAATTTAAGACCACCAACTGGATGTGCATATGTTTCTTCAATCAACCAAATTAATCAGTGTAAAAACGATTAAAACACAAAACATTTATACATGTCTGACCTTGAAGTCAAACCAATTCACTAATTCTTTAGAGTAACCAACAACCATCTGCAGTGTTCTTTCGAGTAACAATCTGCAACCAACAACGTAAAATTTAAGACCACTAACTGGATGTGCATATGTTTCTTCAATCAACCAAACTCATCAGTGTAATAAAGATTAAAACACAAAACATTTATACATGTCTGATCTTGAATTCAGACCAAATTCAAGATCAGACGTCTATAAATGTTTTGTGTTTTGACTGTTAGTACACTGATGATTTTGGTTGATTGAAGAAACATATGCACATCCAGGTAGTGGTCTTAAATTTTACGTTGTTGGTTGCAGATGATTACTCGAAAGAACACTGCAGATGGTTGTTGGTTACTCCACAGAATTAGTGAATTGGTTTGACTTCAAGGTCAGACATGTATAAATGTTTTGTGTTTTAATCGTTATTACACTGATTAATTTGGTTGATTGAAGAAACATATGCACATCCAGGTAGTGGTCTTAAATTTTACGTTGTTGGTTGCGGATGATTACTCGAAAGAACACTGCAAATGGTTGTTGGTTACTCCACAGAATTTGTGAATTGGTCTGAATTCAAGGTCAGACATGTATAAGAGTTGTGTATTTTGATTGTTATTATACTGATGAGCTTGGTTGATTGAAGAAACATATGCATATCCAGTTAGCGGTTTCAAAGTTTTAGGTTGCTGGTTGCAGATGGGATAAAGTTTTGAAAAGAATGAAGTCTGTTCATTAGGTCTTTAGAAAAAAGTTTCAAAAGTTTTATTTGTTCTTGTGTTTTTATCTTCATTTTTTAATTACTATTTAGGTTGATTTTTGGTATATTTTTAGTAAAAACAGGTATAACCATAAATTAAGTTCAAAATCTGTAAGATGAAATATTTGTTGGAGCGTTTTTATTAGAAGTTTATTTTGTTCCATCGTTCTTGTTGGTATGAGAGGTAACTGAATTTTACCATAGTTTGTTAGGCTTCTTCCTTGTGTTGTAGCTAGTTTGCTTGAAGTTTTGGGAAACAGCAGTTTGTGATGTAATGTATGTATTTCTTTTCTTATATTAACGTTGATAATTTTTGATTCTGCTCATGATTCTAATAAAAAATCTAATTCAAGGTCTGGTGTTCGAAAATTTTGTTTGAATTGATTGGAAATTTGTATTCATGTTCTGTTCTTAACATATCAATCAATAACTAATGAGTTTTCGTTTTCACTTTCATCATCTGTGCTGTCACAGTGTGCATAATTTATTTGCTTTTCTAAAGCTTACGTGCTATCTGTTCATGGTGGATCTGGGGTTGATTCACTTGTAGTCTGTACTTGTTTTAATTGTCGTTGATGTTTAGGTGTGCTGCTTCTATAATTATGATTCTGTCTATCTGAATTTTGTGCATTATTTCGATATGGCGTAGTTATTATTCCTAGGTCTAGAGTTATTGGAGTTTTCATAAGGTCTATTGTTATTTTTATCTATAATATGGCTTGTTATTTGAGTTATTCACGGATGTAATATTTGAGTAAATGCTTTGCAATTTTTTGAATAATTTCTATTGCAATGATTTGAAGAGTTTTTTGAGTGGTCGTTTGAATAACATCAATTTTGATTATTCGACTATGATCGATTTCTAAAATAAATAGAATACTTACTTCTATTAGAGTTAGATCTTGAATAATTGTTTCTGTACTGGTTGTTTTCAGTGTTTGAACGACTAAATAATTTTGTTGAATACTGTTGTGAGTTTCGTCTATCTGGGGATCGTCCACAAAATGTGTTAGAGTATGGTAATTGTGTTCTACTAATACAATGGTTGGGTGGGAGTGGTTTTCCCGAACTGTTATTGATTTGAAAAAATTTTTTTGATAAGTTTTGATCTTCCTTCATCTATTGGTTAAAATTTTTATGCAGTTGCTTATGTCTTGATGGCTGATTAAATTATCTTGTAATTTTGTCTGACTTCAGCAATACTATATCCGTAACTGCTCATTTAAATTTTTGCTATTCATAGCTTTCACGACTTCCGATAGTTTGGTTATTAATTACAACAACATGAAATTACTAAAAATCAACTCACAAACTTGACGCAATTAATTTACTGTTTGCATAGAACGCATTTGTCCGAGAGAAGTTTTTTGGATGTAGCACTGATACTATCGGAACTATGGTTCCGATAGTTCCGATAGTATATCCGTAACTGCTGCAAAAAATAACACCACTTTTTGAAAGAGGGTTTCCCTTTGAAATGTGGTTTGTTTTTGTGTAGTAAGAGTGATTTTTTTTGCTAATTAAATAGCGAAAATTTATGAGTTTTTTAAGTGGGACGTTCGTTTTTTAAGTGAAATTCCTCAGAACTTATTGTAGTTTAGCGCTAAAATATATGCTTACTAAACAACCTCAGCTACACAACCCGTTCAAAACACTAGCCGGAAAACTGAAAAAAGCAGCTCTATAAAATTAAATAAGAAAAATTAATAAAAAGCCTTTTAACTAAGAAAAAGTAATAATAGGAAATTTCGATCTAATGACCGCGAGATTTAAAGTCCCAGATCTTCGCAAATACGTCACCGGCCCTTTGAACTGAATAAGACTAGCCATCAATAAAGCAGCTCTACATCCTTATAAATTGCCAAAATGATGCACCAAAAGTGGCACCAAATACAAATAGACTCTATTTTGCATGGAACAAAATTGGAAAGCATAAAGCGAAATCATGTATAAATTATGCGTTTCAAAAACTACTGTTTCGTCCACTTTCAGTGTGATTTCAGCTTGCTCTAGTTTGTCTACGAGTTTGCGGAAATCAATATCTGGTTCAGAAATTGATGATGGATTTGATGCTCTGTTTTTGCTTTTTCTTGTGAACTGCGGTGTTAAGGTCAATTTTAGAATTTATGTCATTTTTGTGTTTTTATAATTGTGTTTTTTTTTCTGAACTGTGGCGTTGAGGTCAGTATTAGAATTTCTGTTATTTTTGCGTTTTCTTAAACCGTCTGTGTATAGAGAGTATGCTTTTCTTACTATATTTTCTATTTTTACAGCGAGATAATTATAGTTTTCTGTGGGAGACTGAGAATTTTGCTGCATAGAACTCTTTGATATGATTTTTTCGGAGTAAAAACTTTTTGAAATTTCCTGTGTAAAGTGTTTTCAGTCGGATTTATCTTCTATGGGTAAGACTGAAAATTAATTTCGAGCGGCATCATCGAGTTAGGTTTGTATGAGTGCTGCATGTCTTTGAATCCAATTTTATTAAAGTGGTGCTTTTAGGTTCTGAGCCTATATTTAATATTAGATTAGCTGTGACAGCGTTTAAAAAACATTCTATTGAATATTCAGGATCTATTCCCGTGAAAACCATAACTGGTTTGTTTGATGTTATAGATGATCCACCTATAAGGAATGAATTCAACGTTATTTGAATAGATTCTGCTGTATTTCGTATTTGCGTGAAGTTTGTGAGTTGATTTTTGGTAAATTCATGTTGTTGTAATTAATAACGTAGTGAAATTTCAGTTCTCATTAAATTGGGTTGGTAGTCTTGAGTTTTCATTTGATACTGTGATTATATGTTAATAACAAGTTGTACAAAATTTTGTTTTGTTAATTAATGTTGCTGTGTTTGTCGAGGTCTTTCTGTTTTTATGCAGGGTTCAAAAATGTCTGGTTGGAGAATATCATCTGATTGATCTATGTTGTTCCGTTGGTATTTCCGGTGATTAGCATTGTACTGTTGTTAATTTTGATGAAAATGTTTTCCATCTTCTTTCTATTGAACTTTGGTTTAGTTTAACTTGTTGAAAAAATGGATAGTTCTCAGTGCGATCCTAACTTACAGATTGAGTTATCGGGTGTTCAGATATTTGCTGAGTATAATTATTCTAATGAGATTGGGATTTTGTTGCAGCTAGTGGTCAAACTATGGGATTGCTAACATTCTTATTTCCATAGAACCCGTAATTGTGGTTTGCGGAACTGCTTCAATTTTTTTTTGTTTTGTTAAATGGACGTATTTTAATTCTTGTTCTATAAATTTGGTACTTCATTTGTGAATATTTTGGAACAACTGATGTTTATAATGTTGATTGTAGTGTTCTTTGTGGGAATGGAATAATATTGTTTTTGTGTGGTGTCGTGATTGAAGGATGTATACGTGGAATATTTTTGTTGAGTTGTTGTGGGTACTGTTTCAACAATTGCTTCTGTTGCAAAATGTGATGGCGTTTCAATATCTTTTTGTTTTAGCTTCGTAGTTCCATTTGAATTGTCCTGTGTCTTTATGAATGTTGAATTTAGACTGTTATTGAATGTATTATCATAAAACCTTTTTGTTGTAACTTAAAGGTGTGGTGTCTGTTGGTAACGGAGCTACTTCCAATTACTCTTTAAGTACTGCGATGGTTGGAATATCACTTGCACCGGAGATATCATTTGGTATATTAAAAAAAAAGTGTTACCATTTGCGGTCCCATACATAATCTGTTTCAAACTGCTAAAACTGCATCTTTATCAGTTTGTGGTCGGAATTTTTTTCTTGCTTGTGCAAAAAATGTAAATTAGGTTAAAAGTAATCTATAAGAAATTTTGCTAAGATTCTTTGTAGATCGACTTGGATTATTTGTGAAATTTCTTTGTCAGTGTGATTGTTTCACGAATCGAGTCTAAAAATCTTGAAAAGAGATTAACTTCTCTTCTTTCTATTTAGTGTCGAGACGTTTGTGGTGGATATACGTAAAACATTTCATTTCTTTATAACTTTGACACATAAGTTAAATTATGGAGACAACATCATTTGTGAAGATTGAACTCTTTCTGAATTTTGTTGTTGGATATTTTTTTGTATTCTCTAAAAACGTTAAAGAAATCATTTTCTTTATCTTCTGTTTGTATTCGGTGTGTTGATTGATTGGTTAAATTTGGTTTCAATAGCAAATATGCCATAGTGTGAGGTTGTG
This sequence comes from Symsagittifera roscoffensis, assembly GCF_963678635.1. Classification (NCBI taxonomy): domain Eukaryota; kingdom Metazoa; phylum Xenacoelomorpha; order Acoela; family Convolutidae; genus Symsagittifera; species Symsagittifera roscoffensis. The sequence continues at coordinate 27,167,162 of NC_087064.1, forward strand.
TTGCTCATATGTTGTAGGTAGTGATCTAGTAGTTGTCTTCATTTTTTTTCTGGAAATTCTTGTTTACATGGGCTATTTATTTTGGAACAAATTTTTTATTAAGCTAAGACAAAATTGTACTTGTCCTCTTGACGGGTCACTGTTTGGGTCGATGACAAATTGGAGGACACAATCATTGTCAAAATTTCGTTGGATTGAATTTTCATTCGTGTGGTAATACAGTTAATTTGTTACTTTCCAATTGATTCCAATTATATAGCTGACTCGTTTTCGAAAAAAAAAGAAATTTTATTCTGCGTTTGCCTTTTATGGATGGTGCTGTTGTGGCTTCAGTTTCAGAAAAATATCGTTTATTGTCAACTTGTTTGTTGTTGTCGTTTAGTAGGTCTCTAAGATTATATCTTGCGTCTCTAAGTAAACACTTTTGAAGAAAGAATAATTGTTTGCTTCCCAAGTTATCACTTGACATAAGTGTTAGAATATTTGATGCAAAATCCAGGTGTCAGTTTTTTTTTTCTTAAATTGTTAGTTATTACGATTTTTGTGAATATTGTAATCCTCGGGGTAGATTTTCGTGGTAGGACGGGTTAGGGAGAGATTGACTCAATTTAATACAATGATTTTTTACTGCTCTCGAATGTGACGTTATTTACATCTAGGTGAACTTAACCTTACTGAACTGACGTCTGATATGAGATCAATCGTTGGTGAATAGTAACTCAATCCACAATGTTCAGGTATATTCAGAAGACAAGTAGATTTTCTTTTATATTTTACTAGTCCTAATAATGGTTCTGGTCCTGGGTTAATTAAGAGGTAGGGTTCAAATGAAGGATGAGTAACCGAAGTTCTTCACTGCTTAGGTTAATTGAGAGGGTTTTTTGGAAAATTTAATTGAAATTGTTTGTTCTAGATTAATTTTGTTTGCTTTAGGTGAGGAAGAAGAACAACAGAAAAAGTCCTCGTGAAGCAAGGAACTGTTTACATTTCTATAATATAAATCATAAATGCTTTTTACTAACTAACTTCCTGTGTTTTTTTATTCAGCAAACATGAAAACATGAAAAACGTAGTTTTTACAAAATTACGGCAGGTCTGACAGTTTTTAGGTTGATCGAAGATTGCTAGTCGACCTGGTTTGTGCCAGTCGGTCATATTTTAAAGTTTGACCTTGAGCAATTCGAACAACGTAATTTTGGGGTGAAATGGAACTTTTCAAAAATTCGAATTAAGCCTATCATGCTCAACTTTCTCGCGACAACTGAAAATCTCAGAAATAAAAAAACAGAACATCCGAATTACAATCGCGGGAAGGTAGTCGAAAAAGCAGCCTAGCTAACCGAGTAAGGGCGGTAACTAGGGAGACAAAAAAACGAGCAAAAAGACAAAAAGCGAAAAAAAAACCAAAAAAGAATAGAAAAAAGAACAAAAACCATAAAACAAAAAATGACAGTGACTTTGACGCCAGATTAGTTGGATATTAGTGCTTTATTTTAATTAAAAAGTTTACCCATACTGTTTTCATAAGACCGATCGTTTCGATCATTTCAGCAATTTAAAAAGGTGCCCGAGTGTGGGGTGTTGTCAAGGGTTTTCAGATAGCTTGCAACTTAGCTGGACCACTAGGAGACTTGACTGGAAAAGGTGACCAGCCAAGTAGGACAGTGGTTCACAGGAAGGGAACCCGACAAGTGCTGGACACGACAAGGGGACATCCAGCACCGACGGGACCGAACAGAAAAGGCACACAGGGGTGTTTTGTTTGGTCAATCGACGGACCACTGCGAGACTGGACTGGAACAGGTGACTAGCCAAGTGGGAAAGTGGTGCTGGTCAGCACAGAATCAGAACAACCATAGGGGGACACACAGAGGTGTTCTGGTTGGTCAATCGGGCATCGTTAGAATCCGCATTACACTATAGGAGATAAGTGTAAAATTGGATAAGCGGAACCCCACTGTTTTGAGGAACGTTTTTACTTGAGCAGAGCTTGGAAACAGGTTCTACGGTTTTCTCTCGAGAGGTTTAGCACCCAGCGCTTAAAGTAATTTTCGGCTTAAGAGGGGGCTAACTTGGGGGGGGGGGGGGGGGAGGTTAGAAGGGGGGCTGGTTAGGTTAGAGGTTGGCGGTTGCAAATTGTAAAAAGGGAGGACACGTTATAGTAACTAATCAATCGACATCGTCGATTTAGTTACATTATAATCTTACACGCGTGAATTACAGAGAGAGGATATCCAAACTTAAGATCGAATTAAGGTAGGTACCCTGGTCGGATCGGGTGGGGGGAAAGGAGATAGACAGTTTTTGTAAACCGGAAGGAAAATACCGCATAAGAACGTTAGTGGGGGAGAGGAAAACGCGTGACAATCAGGTACCAGACATTTTTTTTTACGAAAGGACGACATTGGTCGCCTTTTAATTTTAGATGGCTTCATTTTTCTGTTTTTATTATTTTTCTCGCTCAAGTTTATACGTTTTCGGTACTAATTTTATCCGTTTTGAACGAAGAGGGGATCACAAATCACCTGCGAGCAAGTTGGATTTCAACTTGCATCAGATTGAAAAAGGGAGATAAATACAAGGGGGTTAGTAATTGAAACTTTTGGCCAGTAAGTTTGGGTTTTGGAGAAATTTTTATACTAGAGCTCAAGTGGTGGTACCAGGGATAGTGGTTCAAGAGTCCCAACAAAGAAGAAGAAGAAATCAGATTGTCCCAACACCAGGAAAGAAGGGGTCTTGGGACTGTGTGAAGTGTCCCAGCACTTGAGTGGCGAAGTCTAGGGACAGCGCCGAGAAGTCTTGGGACAGTACCGAAAAGTCTTGGGTAGTGCGGAAAAGTCTTGGGACAGTACAGAAAGGTCTTGGGACAGTACCGAAAAGTCTTGGGACAGTACAGGAAAGTCTTGGAACACTACCAAGAAGTCATGGGACAGTGCGGAAAAGTCTTGGGACAGTACCAAGAAGTCTGGGGACAGTACAGAAAGCTCTTGGGACAGTACCGAAAAGTCTTGGGACACTACAGAAAAGTCTTGGGACAGTACCAAAAAGTCTTGGGACAGTACAGAAAAGTCTTGGGACAGTACCGAAAAGTCTTGGGACAGTACAGAAAAGTCTTGGGACAGTACCAAAAAGTCTTGGGACAGTAAGGGAAAGTCTTGGGAAACTGCCGAAAAGTCTTGGGACAGTAACAAGAAGTCTTGGGACAGTACCAAGAAGTCTTGGGACAGTACAGAAAAGTCTTGGGACAGTGCGGAAAAGTCTTGGGACAGTACCAAGAAGTCTTGGGACAGTACAGAAAAGTCTTGGGACAGTACCGAAAAGTCTTGGGACAGGACGGAAAAGTATTGGGACAATGCGGGAAAGTCTTGGGACAGTGCTGAAAAGTTTTGGGACAGGACGGAAAAGCCTTGGGACGGTACCAAGAGGTCTTGGGACAGTGCGAAGGGTCACGAAATCAGAGTGAAAAGGGTCTTGGGACAGTGCGAGGTAGCCCAACACTTGAGTGATAGGTCTTGGGACAGTGTGAAATATCCAAATAATTAAGTAAAGAGCACAAGGGACCGGTCAGAACGATTAACTCAGGAAAAGTCCGCTCTATTAAAATTATGAACTGAAAAATTTAAACTAAAGAGAATTAGGAAAACTTTTTAGAATTTTTATCCTTAGAATAGAATTTTGTAAATATTAATTTTGGAAATAGAAAAGAATGTAAATAAGAATCATGAGGCGAAGCAGGGTACTGATAGCAGAAAGAAGAGTTCTAGAGTCAAAAACAAATCATAACTTTTCGCAACGGAAAGCAATGCCGTCGGTCCAAAAAGTAATGAGAAAGAACTTTTCAGTGAGCACGGTCAACACAAGAAGCGCAAAGGAGAACAAAACGAAAGTAAGCGCTGAGGAGGGACCAACTGTACCTGTTACAGATATTGATCTTGAAACACCAGATCAGAGCGTTGATGAGGTGGAAAGATGCCGAAGGTGGAAGAATAAGAAAAAAAGACGATAGTGTTCTCGCCGATTGACATTGTAGGCGATAGAACTAGCAACACGCCGGAAACAATAAAGGATGACTCTCAAACGAAAAAAACGTCGTTCACAGAGAAGATTGCAATGATGGTCGGCATGAAACCAAGAGAGAAGGAGGAAATAGCATCAACGACCGAGAAAGGCAAGACATTTGGAACGGTTTCTGAAATGGCAACAGAGGACAATCGAGACGATGATCAGGTCGAACTTGTAGCAACAGTTAGCCATGAGGCAACAGTTAAAAATGGGACAACAGCTAACCAAGAGAAAACAACTTTTCTTGAACTTGGCGACTTGATGGCGAAGTTGGAAAAAATCGATAAAAAACTGAAGTGCAGTGAAGAGGACCGACAAATGCTAAAAAAAGAGATACGATACAAAAAGAGCGAGAGCCTGGACCATTGCTTCAATGTGGCAAAGGCAACTGAGGAGAGGCTACAACAAATGTCAGACAAGGTAGAGACTACCGATAAGGAGAGAGAAAAATATCAAAAAAGACATGCAAGAAATGAAGCAACGGTATGACACGGTGAACAGTAAGTTAGGGAGTCTGGAGACGAGAATAGACACAATGAGCAGAGACCAGGCTGAGAATTCATTGCCATACAGTCCAAACTGGATGCCATCTTGAAAAACTCTAGATCACAAGACAAGCTGCTAACAGATCGAACGCAAGGCAACAGAGTCGATTTCGTGGAACCACAACGGAACAAGCGGGAGTCAACACCGTTACCGTTACCTCGGGGTGCAGCGAGCACAGGACCAGGGGGGCCAAGACAATCATGAAGAGTGGAACCTCAAATACGACAAATGGTCCAGGGGATTCCACAACGAGCAACAATGTGGGACCTGATGCCATGGCGTGGGCCAGCACCTGGGAAATGATGAGTAGGACATTGGAAGCGTTCGTTACAAGGAACACTGACTCGAGTGAAAGAGGAGGTGGCAAATCCAGGAAAACTTTCAAGAAGCCAAAAGATTTTAAGGACGACTCGGATGGATGCATCGACACATGGGTAGAATTCATGAGACTACAATTGGAACAAGACAACTTGAATGACGAGAGGCAGGCCTGCACAGCGATACTCAGCAACTTAGAAGGCACGGCGTTAAAATGTGTAGTTGCAAAGAAGGAAGAGGAACGTGATACTTCAGACAAATTCTTCGAGATATTGTTGAACCCATTCGGATCAGGAATGCGGGGTCACCAAGCTATGATGAGATTCGAAAAGAGAAGACAGATGGACGATGAATCAATCGATCGGTTCCTGGTTGATCTTGAGAGCTTGAGAAGAAGGAGTGATCCTGAAGAATCAACAAACAAAAGGAACTTCAGCATCGCCTCAAATTTATCGATGGGGTTATAAGTGACGACTTGAGAACAATGTTGGCAACGTATTGTACACTGTCGAAAGATAATGCACCGACTCCGGAAGAGATGAGGCAAAAATCAAGGGAGTACATGTTGATGAAACTAAAGAAGTACTCGTACCCAGAGGAGTGGAACATGCAAGGGGGGAGTCAACCACAGAGGTCGTCATGGTACAAGCCTAGAGATGATATGGACAAACGCAGGTCATGCGCAAATTGCGGATCTGCGGATCATCACGTGGCTGATTGCACGACGTACAAGCAAGGCATGAAGAGTTCTACAGCGTCCTGATCATCAAGATAGGTGCGAGATGCTTCTTCTGCAATCAAGAGGGCTACTTCAGGTTGGACTGTCCGTTGTTTTGGGAAGCAGTGAAGAACCAAAGTCACCCAAAACACAAGCTAGCGCTGGCGGCGGTACAGAACACAAGGAACAGGCAATCCGAGTTTGACACAAAAAAACTCGGAGGCGCCGAGTGCGGAACTGCCGACAAAAACGGTGAAGGCTGTAGCGCAAGTCAAGAATGCCATAGAAGCCGAGCCCAGGAATTCTCTAGAAATAAACTATGAGAAAGCAGCGGCGGAGGCCATCAACAAAGTGAAACAAGTCCTAGCAACGAAAGATATCGAGCAACGACTAAAACAGGAGATCGAAAGGCAGATGTTGAACGAGACATTAAGTAGGTCAGTGCCAATGCCAGAAGCAGAACTGGGAGCGACAAAGATTTGAAATTGCAAAACTCTAAAAATGGTGACTGGTAAGCCATTCGGCATAACAAAAATCGGAGCCAGGATAATGTCGATAATCATTGTGGGCGGCCACGAAGTAACGAGAAACCTGAGTGAACCAAGCGATCAGACGACAATGCACATTGATGGGTACGCAGATTACTTAAGTGCAATACGTCCGCAGACAACTTCTAGAGCCTTGAGAGCACTACTCACAAGAGGTGGTAGCAAGTCAGTACGCGTCCAGAATAGGTACACGGAAGCCTATGGTCCACATGATTTGATGTTAACTATAGATGGAATAAACATCTACACGAACACTATGATAACATGCGACGAAGACCTAGCCGGACAGATCTACGTGGGCAGGGAAGAACTGAAAAGGAGATTGATTGGACACTGTACCATGTTGGAAGAGGATGCAATGCATATCGGTACAGAAGCGGTCGTATCGGCACACGTGCTTGACATAAATGGCAGCAGGACTCAGTTACGCGGGTTACTGGACACGGGAGCGATCTTAAGCGTTATACCAATCGAAACTTGGGAGCGAATGAGCTTCAACAAAGACGATTTGATAGACTCGAGATTTCGGCTGTCAGCTGCAAACAAAGGGGCACTGCTGGTACTAGGCAGGACCCCAATAATAGCCTTAAATTTGGGGAAACGCAACCTGTGGATGAGCTTTCTTGTGGTGGAAAACCTAGATGAGTCTGACCAATTCATTTTAGGCAGGGACTTCATCAGAAATTTCGATGTAACAATTGATCTAAGCAATGCCATGTTCAGGATTCGGAATTCAAAAAGGAAGTACGTAATTAAACCGGTAAATTTGATAATGGCGAATGAAAATAAAGCACCGGTATTCTTGAGTAGGAGGGTGAGGCTGAAAGCAAACAAAGCGGCAATTGTAAGCTTGCGAATGAAAAATTATAAGGAACTAAGTGACGGCAAGCAAGTATGCATAGTCTCAAATCCAAATAGTCAAAGCGCTGATGTCTTAGGAAGATCCTTCTCGATAACCAAGAGCGTTCTCTGCGTCAGTGTCTTGTTGAATACTCTTTATGTACCAATCATAATCCAGAGGGGAAGGAAACTGGGATACGCTTTACCCAAGAAAACTCGATATGAAATGACTGAAAACGTAAAAGAGAATGAAGTTCTTGATTGCCCCAATCATAGGGACAAAATTTTTATCTTGGGAAAATTAAAGAAAATAAAAGATTCATCAGGTCTTGTGAAATCACTTAAGTCAGAGACAGACGATGGACTTTCGAGCTGTTCAATTTTCACGGAAAGACCCACACTAGAGAAAATGTAAATGGATAAACCAGTTTTACCTGAAATAGAGCACTTGAGGGGCAAGGTAACGGATGAACAGCTCGAAGCCATCAAGGACGTTCTAGAGCGGAATGAGGACGTTTTTTCGAAACATAAGGCAGGCATTGGATGTTGTAATTTTGTCGAACATAAAATATAGCTTGAAAAGTCGGCGGTGCCGCACAGGGAGGAAGCGAGGCGTTTGAACTCACACAAATCGGATGCATGTAGAAAAGAGATAGAGACCTTACTAGAGTATGATATGATAGAACCATCCAAATCACCGTGGGCGTGTGGAGTGGTGATGGCTAAGAAGAAAGACGACCAATTGAGGTTTTGTTGCGACTTTCTGTATCTGAACTCCGTCATGCTGAAGGATGCCTATCCCATACCTACGATTGATGAGAGCCTCTCAAAGTTGGGGGACGCAAAATTTTTTACGACTCTTGATTTAGGATCAGCTTTCTGACAGGTTCCACTGAGGAAGCAAGAGTTTACCTGCGAGCTGGGGCTGTTTCAATGGAAGAGGATGCCCTTTGGACTTTGCAATGCCACGGCTACGTTTCAACGACTGATGGGACACGCATTGATAGGTGTAACGAAGAAATACGACAACCTGGTGATGTGCGACGTAGAGGACGTGGTAATTGCGACACCGACACTAGAGCACCACATCGATCGACAAGACGAGGTGTTTGCCTGCATGAAGAGATCGGGACTAAAATGCAAGCCATCAAAGTGCGAAATACTCAAGGACTCGATTAAATACCTGGGGAGGATAGTGGACAGACATGGCATCAGACCAGACCCAGATAGAGTAGAAGCAGTTCTGACGTAGAATTGCCAAAAACGGAACATTAACTGATGAGTTTCTTGGGTTTTGCGAACTATTACAGTGAGTTCATTAAGGGCTATGCGGACAAAGTGTACCCGATGCAACAACTGATGAGGCAAAAGGGCAAGAAATTTACGTGGAACAATGCGGCAGAAGAGTCATTCCAGAGAATAAAGAAGAAGTTTTGTCAAGCACCGGTGCTAGGGATGCCAACGGAAAAGGGAATGTACGTGCTGGACACGGATGCGTCGGTAGTAGCAATTTCTGGCATTCTCCATCAAGAGCAGGAATGGAATGGGAAGACAGTCTTGAGACCAATAGCATACGGGAGTAACGTTTTGAGTGATACGGAGATGAAGTATGGGGCGCCCAAAGCAGAGATGTTCGCAGTGGTTACCTGTGTCGAAAAATACAGGGGATACCTAGGTAGCGAGCCGTTCAAGCTACGAGTCGACATCAGGGCACTCAGTTGATTGAAAACGTACTCAATGGATCAGAGCTTCATAGGGAGATGGATAGTTCGCCTGGATGGATACAACATGATAATTGAGCATAGGACGAGAGACAAACATCAAAATGTCGATAGCTTGAGTAAGATGACGGAGTTCTACGAGAGACAGGAACAGAGGGAGGCAGATAGGCCAGAAATCAAAGATGGCTTCTCCTTCATGGATAAAGAAACGTATGATAGTCTGAAGCGGGAAAAGCATAGATAGATGAGGACAAAAGGAGATTACTCGAGAAACTTGCAGACGATAAACCCGCGGTAAAAGAAAAGGGTAAAGAGGAACGAGAGGTCACGATATTGAGAAGGAATGATGCGGATGGTAGCGAGGACTCCTTGAAAGAAAAGAAACCCGGTGGAAAAGAAGTCGTGCAGTCATTGGTTGAGAGAATCCCTGTGGTGATTACTTCAGCGGAATATGGTCAGGAAGAAGAAGGTGGCATTCAATGAGGAGGCTAAACACCTTGGGCTGAGTCAAGAGTCCGGGGAGTGGCCCATTGCAGAGGAAGATGCTGAAGAACAAAATTTGTCCGCGGAGTGTGAAGAATGGGATGAAGACTCAGAGAAGAGCAGCGATGACCAAGATAGTCTATGCATGATGTTGGCAGAAGAGACGATGAGGCATCGCGACAGGGAACTACAGACGGATGCCTCCTCAAGAACGTTCAATTTGGATCCGCAGGAGGTGCGCGGAGATGAAAAACTTGAGAAAATTGCAGTATCAAGGAAACCGTTCAGGGAGCTATCATGCAACTTGAATGTCGGAACACACCTGGTGCCAGAAGATGACAGGAAGGTCTTGAGGAGGATAGTTTGTGTCAAACTGAAAGATGACATCCACAGTCCCGGAGAAATGAATGGTAAAATAATGGCACTGAAGGAACACGTCAAGGCGAGATATAGGCTGTCGGATCTGATACGAGCCCAAAAGAATGACAAGCTGACGAGCGACCTCTCCAGGTGGATCCGGGTGGGAGCCAATAAAAAAGGGGACCTGGAAGAAGACAGCTACAAGATCTTGAGCCAGTTCTACAAGGAGAGAAAAGATTTACTCTATCACACAGCTGATGGGGTGGTAGCATGCATGAGAAAGGATGAGGAGAAGATACTACACAAGCATAACCTGAACATACTACCACAGTTGTACCAGACGGAGGTGTTATTGAGATCGCACGGTCAAATGGGGCATCAGGGGATAGACAAAGTGCCACCGAGAATACTACACAGGTTTGATTGACCGGGATTAAGAAAGGTCTGCGAGAGATGGGTGAAGGCATGTCTGGCATGTCTACAGGTAAAAGACCCACGGAAGATGAAGTTCCCTCTCAAGTCCGTTGAGAGCTCAGAATTCAATGAGGTTGTGCAGATAGACCAGAGAGACAGAACAGAACGTTGGTGAACATGCTGAGGGTATATTGCTCGAGATACATGACAGACTGGTATAAATATCTGTTGCAAGTGGTAGGGGCGTACCATAGCACGCAACACTCCACAACAGGAATCAGTCCCTTCATGATGTTAACGGGCAGGGAGAGAGCAATGCCCCTAAAGTTCTTTTACCCAAAATACGAAAGGAAAAAGACGTCGCCTCAAGCTTATGTGAAGGAAGCTGTCAAGAGACAACAGGAACTAAACAAGCTCTGCAGGAGGAACACGGCGCAAGTACAAATGAGGTAGCGGAAAAAACATGATAAGAAGATACTTCAAGCTAAACTGTATGCAGTGGGCCAATACGTCTGGGTGTTCCAGAATGTTATACCTCCCAAGGGGACAAAAAAACTACTCAAGAAGTGGCGAGGACCGTTCATGATTACGGAAGTACACCAGCAGGGACGGTTCTACCGCTTGAGTACGGGGCGAGCAGCGCATTGTGAAAATCTGAAGCCTCATGTCCCATCTCCGGAGGACTGGTGCGTACCGCAGAATATGGAGGGACTAGAGTACCAATTTTTAGAGCCAGCATGCGAAGTGAACGAAAAAGGCACCAGAGAAAAGAATGATGGCAACGAGGACGTGAGCATGGACGATAATGAATAGATAGAAGCAGGCTCATACGCGGAATCTTTTGCGGAAGAAGACTGGAATTACCCGGAGCAGGACGACAACAGCAGGAACCAGGCGTGGCAATTGCAGACGGACAGGCATGAGGTACAATAGGTACGGGGATGACTTCTTGATTGACAAGATACAGCCTGACGAGTTAAGCGAAGAGTTACTAAGTGTGGGCGAATTAGTGGCCGACGATGAATGGCAAATCATCAACGATAGCAAACACTACCCGCAGGAAGACTACTCCACACCAGAACAAGAAACAGATCTGGAGCAGAGCGAGATAGAAAGGAGGGAAAACACAAACTTGAGAATACTAGAGTGGATGCGCGACGTCAAGAGCAAAGGAGATGAAGAGCAAAGCATCCAGCAGGTCGACGTGTCAGCAGAAAAGCACGTGAAAACGGAAGATCCCCTCTTCGGTTGGGCAGCAACCGACAGGCCGCTCGAGATACCGCCAGATAATTTAGAACCAGCATCGTCGACGGGGACGTCGAAAAATATTTTTGACCGGGGAGTGGGGGTAGGACTTACCCACACCAAAAATTTGATGATAAAGAAACTCAGAGAAGTGAGAGAGACCAGTGGGCTGGAACTGGATGAGGAAGAGACCGAGCCTACCATAGGACGAAACTTCAAAACAAAATTTGAGATACCGCGATCTGTATAACGGCGCGATCTGTATAACGGCGGACATGAGCTTTAAATCGAGACTAGAGGCCGAATTCAAGAGAGAATATCAGAACCTGGAGTTTCTATTTAAACAGAGACCGGGGTTGGGAGGAATGACTGCGCTTCCCCCATCAGCTTCACAAGTCCCGGGTAAATACCTGTGCTTTCTGGTAACGAGGATCAATGAAAGGAACACGATAGATCCTGAGCACGTGATGTTGGCGCTAACAAGGCTGACAGAATTCATGGTCGAAAGAAGGATAATGGAGGTCTCGATAACGGTTTATGACCCAAATAGGGGCAAGTTGAGTTATAAGGTGAGTTATAAGGTAAGGGATTTATACACCATCCTACACGTGGTCTTCGCAGAAACGGAGATAATGTTACACCTACACAAAAATACTACTTGAGTATCGCCTGAGTTACGGGCGGACAATGGAGGTCTCGAGTTAGGGACAATGGAGGTCTCGAGTTAGGTACATAGGGGCGCGAGTCAGGTAGACGGATTTTAATGTAATTGGCAAGAAATAATGGTGCTGAAACACGAAATGAATCTGCATGCTCTTAAAACTTACAATTGAACTATTTTTGATGATGGGATAAGGTTTTAAACACAATGATGGGGGCTTAGGTTAGGCACAGGACATCTCGGTCTAAAAACTACGTTTTATTTTCAGATAGATTTGCAAAATTGAGTTGACGACCTAGCCGCACTCATTTAAAAAGAAAAAGAAGATCCTGAACAAGTTCACGATCTGCAGCATTTGAAGGGAGACGTTTCTCAATCTCAAGTTGGTTGGTAGGGTAATTTTCAAGTTGGTTGACATGTGAGATCATCTGAAGATTGTGACAATTGCAGATCGTTTTTGGAAATCTATGCCTGCAGCGCTCAAGAGACCTACGCTCGATGAACTATACAAACGCTTGAGATATCTGGACTACATCCAAGTCGAAAAGAGGATGGCGGTGATGTTGAACGCCATCCTAAAGTTAGAGGCGCAGGGTGAATGCAGTGAATCAGCGACAGAAGCTGTTTTGATGGTTGGCTACACAACGGAGGGGATATCCAATCAAGAACAGACCAGATGGTTGTCCTGGAATGTGGATAGAGGCGTGAGGGGATTCGACTTGGTGAGGAACCCTGGCTTGAGCAACAACACAGAGTATGGCGCTGGAGAATTTCCGCTCCCCGCCAGACCACCAGCGGGGCTCGCGGCCCAATCCACGAGCAGGCCGTCGTCTATGATACGGTCTCAACGGACAGAGGAGGCATATCCGGACCTCAGTAGCTTGAAGAGGGAACTAGAGAGGGCACAGAGGGAGAAAGACAAAGCGAACCTTGACAGGGATAGCGCGAAGCTTGAGAGGGACCAGGCAAACCTGGAGAGAGATCAGGCGATCCGCGAGAGGGATCAGGCGTGGCGTGATCTCAACAAGATCAGGGGAAGTACCAGCAAGAACAGAGGGTCCGCGAGAACGAAGCGAACTGCGAGCAGCTGAAGTCGGAGATGGAGAAGCTTCAGAGAAGACAACGAGAGCTCGCGAGACAGAAAGAAAACAGGACAAGGACAACAGAGCCAGCCGCCACAGCATCGAGACCTGAAGTCTTGGGACAGTACAGAAAAGTCTTGGGACAGTACCAAAAAGTCTTGGGACAGTAAGGGAAAGTCTTGGGAAACTGCCGAAAAGTCTTGGGACAGTAACAAGAAGTCTTGGGACAGTACCAAGAAGTCTTGGGACAGTACAGAAAAGTCTTGGGACATTGCGGAAAAGTCTTGGGACAGTACCAAGAAGTCTTGGGACAGTACAGAAAAGTCTTGGGACAGTACCGAAAAGTCTTGGGACAGGACGGAAAAGTATTGGGACAATGCGGGAAAGTCTTGGGACAGTGCCGAAAAGTTTTGGGACAGGACGGAAAAGCCTTGGGACGGTACCAAGAGGTCTTGGGACAGTGCGAAGGGTCACGAAATCAGAGTGAAAAGGGTCCTGGGACAGTGCGAGGTAGCCCAACACTTGAGTGATAGGTCTTGGGACAGTGTGAAATATCCAAATAATTAAGTAAAGAGCACAAGGGACCGGTCAGAACGATTAACTCAGGAAAAGTCCGCTCTATTAAAATTATGAACTGAAAAATTTTAACTAAAGAGAATTAGGAAAACTTTTTAGAATTTTTATCCTTAGAATAGAATTTTGTAAATATTAATTTTGGAAATAGAAAAGAATGTAAATAAGAATCATGAGGCGAAGCAGGGTACTGATAGCAGAAAGAAGAGTTCTAGAGTCAAAAACAAATCATAACTTTTCGCAACGGAAAGCAATGCCGTCGGTCCAAAAAGTAATGAGAAAGAACTTTTCAGTGAGCACGGTCAACACAAGAAGCGCAAAGGAGAACAAAACGAAAGTAAGCGCTGAGGAGGGACCAACTGTACCTGTTACAGATATTGATCTTGAAACACCAGATCAGAGCGTTGATGAGGTGGAAAGATGCCGAAGGTGGAAGAATAAGAAAAAAAGACGATAGTGTTCTCGCCGATTGACATTGTAGGCGATAGAACTAGCAACACGCCGGAAACGATAAAGGATGACTCTCAAACGAAAAAAACGTCGTTCACAGAGAAGATTGCAATGATGGTCGGCATGAAACCAAGAGAGAAGGAGGAAATAGCATCAACGACCGAGAAAGGCAAGACATTTGGAACGGTTTCTGAAATGGCAACAGAGGACAATCGAGACGATGATCAGGTCGAACTTGTAGCAACAGTTAGCCATGAGGCAACAGTTAAAAATGGGACAACAGCTAACCAAGAGAAAACAACTTTTCTTGAACTTGGCGACTTGATGGCGAAGTTGGAAAAAATCGATAAAAAACTGAAGTGCAGTGAAGAGGACCGACAAATGCTAAAAAAAGAGATACGATACAAAAAGAGCGAGAGCCTGGACCATTGCTTCAATGTGGCGAAGGCAACTGAGGAGAGGCTACAACAAATGTCAGACAAGGTAGAGGCTACCGATAAGGAGAGAGAAAAATATCAAAAAAGACATGCAAGAAATGAAGCAACGGTATGACACGGTGAACAGTAAGTTAGGGAGTCTGGAGACGAGAATAGACACAATGAGCAGAGACCAGGCTGAGAATTCATTGCCATACAGTCCAAACTGGATGCCATCTTGAAAAACTCTAGATCACAAGACAAGCTGCTAACAGATCGAACGCAAGGCAACAGAGTCGATTTCGTGGAACCACAACGGAACAAGCGGGAGTCAACACCGTTACCGTTACCTCGGGGTGCAGCGAGCACAGGACCAGGGGGGCCAAGACAATCATGAAGAGTGGAACCTCAAATACGACAAATGGTCCAGGGGATTCCACAACGAGCAACAATGTGGGACCTGATGCCATGGCGTGGGCCAGCACCTGGGAAATGATGAGTAGGACATTGGAAGCGTTCGTTACAAGGAACACTGACTCGAGTGAAAGAGGAGGTGGCAAATCCAGGAAAACTTTCAAGAAGCCAAAAGATTTTAAGGACGACTCGGATGGATGCATCGACACATGGGTAGAATTCATGAGACTACAATTGGAACAAGACAACTTGAATGACGAGAGGCAGGCCTGCACAGCGATACTCAGCAACTTAGAAGGCACGGCGTTAAAATGTGTAGTTGCAAAGAAGGAAGAGGAACGTGATACTTCAGACAAGTTCTTCGAGATATTGTTGAACCCATTCGGATCAGGAATGCGGGGTCACCAAGCTATGATGAGATTCGAAAAGAGAAGACAGATGGACGATGAATCAATCGATCGGTTCCTGGTTGATCTTGAGAGCTTGAGAAGAAGGAGTGATCCTGAAGAATCAACAAACAAAAGGAACTTCAGCATCGCCTCAAATTTATCGATGGGGTTATAAGTGACGACTTGAGAACAATGTTGGCAACGTATTGTACACTGTCGAAAGATAATGCACCGACTCCGGAAGAGATGAGGCAAAAATCAAGGGAGTACATGTTGATGAAACTAAAGAAGTAGTCGTACCCAGAGGAGTGGAACATGCAAGGGGGGAGTCAACCACAGAGGTCGTCATGGTACAAGCCTAGAGATGATATGGACAAACGCAGGTCATGCGCAAATTGCGGATCTGCGGATCATCACGTGGCTGATTGCACGACGTACAAGCAAGGCATGAAGAGTTCTACAGCGTCCTGATCATCAAGATAGGTGCGAGATGCTTCTTCTGCAATCAAGAGGGCTACTTCAGGTTGGACTGTCCGTTGTTTTGGGAAGCAGTGAAGAACCAAAGTCACCCAAAACACAAGCTAGCGCTGGCGGCGGTACAGAACACAAGGAACAGGCAATCCGAGTTTGACACAAAAAAACTCGGAGGCGCCGAGTGCGGAACTGCCGACAAAAACGGTGAAGGCTGTAGCGCAAGTCAAGAATGCCATAGAAGCCGAGCCCAGGAATTCTCTAGAAATAAACTATGAGAAAGCAGCGGCGGAGGCCATCAACAAAGTGAAACAAGTCCTAGCAACGAAAGATATCGAGCAACGACTAAAACAGGAGATCGAAAGGCAGATGTTGAACGAGACATTAAGTAGGTCAGTGCCAATGCCAGAAGCAGAACTGGGAGCGACAAAGATTTGAAATTGCAAAACTCTAAAAATGGTGACTGGTAAGCCATTCGGCATAACAAAAATCGGAGCCAGGATAATGTCGATAATCATTGTGGGCGGCCACGAAGTAACGAGAAACCTGAGTGAACCAAGCGATCAGACGACAATGCACATTGATGGGTACGCAGATTACTTAAGTGCAATACGTCCGCAGACAACTTCTAGAGCCTTGAGAGCACTACTCACAAGAAGTGGTAGCAAGTCAGTACGCGTCCAGAATAGGTACACGGAAGCCTATGGTCCACATGATTTGATGTTAACTATAGATGGAATAAACATCTACACGAACACTATGATAACATGCGACGAAGACCTAGCCGGACAGATCTACGTGGGCAGGGAAGAACTGAAAAGGAGATTGATTGGACACTGTACCATGTTGGAAGAGGATGCAATGCATATCGGTACAGAAGCGGTCGTATCGGCACACGTGCTTGACATAAATGGCAGCAGGACTCAGTTACGCGGGTTACTGGACACGGGAGCGATCTTAAGCGTTATACCAATCGAAACTTGGGAGCGAATGAGCTTCAACAAAGACGATTTGATAGACTCGAGATTTCGGCTGTCAGCTGCAAACAAAGGGGCACTGCTGGTACTAGGCAGGACCCCAATAATAGCCTTAAATTTGGGGAAACGCAACCTGTGGATGAGCTTTCTTGTGGTGGAAAACCTAGATGAGTCTGACCAATTCATTTTAGGCAGTGACTTCATCAGAAATTTCGATGTAACAATTGATCTAAGCAATGCCATGTTCAGGATTCGGAATTCAAAAAGGAAGTACGTAATTAAACCGGTAAATTTGATAATGGCGAATGAAAATAAAGCACCGGTATTCTTGAGTAGGAGGGTGAGGCTGAAAGCAAACAAAGCGGCAATTGTAAGCTTGCGAATGAAAAATTATGAGGAACTAAGTGACGGCAAGCAAGTATGCATAGTCTCAAATCCAAATAGTCAAAGCGCTGATGTCTTAGGAAGATCCTTCTCGATAACCAAGAGCGTTCTCTGCGTCAGTGTCTTGTTGAATACTCTTTATGTACCAATCATAATCCAGAGGGGAAGGAAACTGGGATACGCTTTACCCAAGAAAACTCGATATGAAATGACTGAAAACGTAAAAGAGAATGAAGTTCTTGATTGCCCCAATCATAGGGACAAAATTTTTATCTTGGGAAAATTAAAGAAAATAAAAGATTCATCAGGTCTTGTGAAATCACTTAAGTCAGAGACAGACGATGGACTTTCGAGCTGTTCAATTTTCACGGAAAGACCCACACTAGAGAAAATGTAAATGGATAAACCAGTTTTACCTGAAATAGAGCACTTGAGGGGCAAGGTAACGGATGAACAGCTCGAAAAGTGCCACCGAGAATACTACACAGGTTTGATTGACCGGGATTAAGAAAGGTCTGCGAGAGATGGGTGAAGGCATGTCTGGCATGTCTACAGGTAAAAGACCCACGGAAGATGAAGTTCCCTCTCAAGTCCGTTGAGAGCTCAGAATTCAATGAGGTTGTGCAGATAGACCAGAGAGACAGAACAGAACGTTGGTGAACATGCTGAGGGTATATTGCTCGAGATACATGACAGACTGGTATAAATATCTGTTGCAAGTGGTAGGGGCGTACCATAGCACGCAACACTCCACAACAGGAATCAGTCCCTTCATGATGTTAACGGGCAGGGAGAGAGCAATGCCCCTAAAGTTCTTTTACCCAAAATACGAAAGGAAAAAGACGTCGCCTCAAGCTTATGTGAAGGAAGCTGTCAAGAGACAACAGGAACTAAACAAGCTCTGCAGGAGGAACACGGCGCAAGTACAAATGAGGTAGCGGAAAAAACATGATAAGAAGATACTTCAAGCTAAACTGTATGCAGTGGGCCAATACGTCTGGGTGTTCCAGAATGTTATACCTCCCAAGGGGACAAAAAAACTACTCAAGAAGTGGCGAGGACCGTTCATGATTACGGAAGTACACCAGCAGGGACGGTTCTACCGCTTGAGTACGGGGCGAGCAGCGCATTGTGAAAATCTGAAGCCTCATGTCCCATCTCCGGAGGACTGGTGCGTACCGCAGAATATGGAGGGACTAGAGTACCAATTTTTAGAGCCAGCATGCGAAGTGAACGAAAAAGGCACCAGAGAAAAGAATGATGGCAACAAGGACGTGAGCATGGACGATAATGAATAGATAGAAGCAGGCTCATACGCGGAATCTTTTGCGGAAGAAGACTGGAATTACCCGGAGCAGGACGACAACAGCAGGAACCAGGCGTGGCAATTGCAGACGGACAGGCATGAGGTACAATAGGTACGGGGATGACTTCTTGATTGACAAGATACAGCCTGACGAGTTAAGCGAAGAGTTACTAAGTGTGGGCGAATTAGTGGCCGACGATGAATGGCAAATCATCAACGATAGCAAACACTACCCGCAGGAAGACTACTCCACACCAGAACAAGAAACAGATCTGGAGCAGAGCGAGATAGAAAGGAGGGAAAACACAAACTTGAGAATACTAGAGTGGATGCGCGACGTCAAGAGCAAAGGAGATGAAGAGCAAAGCATCCAGCAGGTCGACGTGTCAGCAGAAAAGCACGTGAAAACGGAAGATCCCCTCTTCGGTTGGGCAGCAACCGACAGGCCGCTCGAGATACCGCCAGATAATTTAGAACCAGCATCGTCGACGGGGACGTCGAAAAATATTTTTGACCGGGGAGTGGGGGTAGGACTTACCCACACCAAAAATTTGATGATAAAGAAACTCAGAGAAGTGAGAGAGACCAGTGGGCTGGAACTGGATGAGGAAGAGACCGAGCCTACCATAGGACGAAACTTCAAAACAAAATTTGAGATACCGCGATCTGTATAACGGCGCGATCTGTATAACGGCGGACATGAGCTTTAAATCGAGACTAGAGGCCGAATTCAAGAGAGAATATCAGAACCTGGAGTTTCTATTTAAACAGAGACCGGGGTTGGGAGGAATGACTGCGCTTCCCCCATCAGCTTCACAAGTCCCGGGTAAATACCTGTGCTTTCTGGTAACGAGGATCAATGAAAGGAACACGATAGATCCTGAGCACGTGATGTTGGCGCTAACAAGGCTGACAGAATTCATGGTCGAAAGAAGGATAATGGAGGTCTCGATAACGGTTTATGACCCAAATAGGGGCAAGTTGAGTTATAAGGTGAGTTATAAGGTAAGGGATTTATACACCATCCTACACGTGGTCTTCGCAGAAACGGAGATAATGTTACACCTACACAAAAATACTACTTGAGTATCGCCTGAGTTACGGGCGGACAATGGAGGTCTCGAGTTAGGGACAATGGAGGTCTCGAGTTAGGTACATAGGGGCGCGAGTCAGGTAGACGGATTTTAATGTAATTGGCAAGAAATAATGGTGCTGAAACACGAAATGAATCTGCATGCTCTTAAAACTTACAATTGAACTATTTTTGATGATGGGATAAGGTTTTAAACACAATGATGGGGGCTTAGGTTAGGCACAGGACATCTCGGTCTAAAAACTACGTTTTATTTTCAGATAGATTTGCAAAATTGAGTTGACGACCTAGCCGCACTCATTTAAAAAGAAAAAGAAGATCCTGAACAAGTTCACGATCTGCAGCATTTGAAGGGAGACGTTTCTCAATCTCAAGTTGGTTGGTAGGGTAATTTTCAAGTTGGTTGACATGTGAGATCATCTGAAGATTGTGACAATTGCAGATCGTTTTTGGAAATCTATGCCTGCAGCGCTCAAGAGACCTACGCTCGATGAACTATACAAACGCTTGAGATATCTGGACTACATCCAAGTCGAAAAGAGGATGGCGGTGATGTTGAACGCCATCCTAAAGTTAGAGGCGCAGGGTGAATGCAGTGAATCAGCGACAGAAGCTGTTTTGATGGTTGGCTACACAACGGAGGGGATATCCAATCAAGAACAGACCAGATGGTTGTCCTGGAATGTGGATAGAGGCGTGAGGGGATTCGACTTGGTGAGGAACCCTGGCTTGAGCAACAACACAGAGTATGGC
This sequence comes from Symsagittifera roscoffensis, assembly GCF_963678635.1. Lineage (NCBI taxonomy): Eukaryota > Metazoa > Xenacoelomorpha > Acoela > Convolutidae > Symsagittifera > Symsagittifera roscoffensis. The sequence continues at coordinate 27,187,386 of NC_087064.1, forward strand.
GCTGGAGAATTTCCGCTCCCCGCCAGACCACCAGCGGGGCTCGCGGCCCAATCCACGAGCAGGCCGTCGTCTATGATACGGTCTCAACGGACAGAGGAGGCATATCCGGACCTCAGTAGCTTGAAGAGGGAACTAGAGAGGGCACAGAGGGAGAAAGACAAAGCGAACCTTGACAGGGATAGCGCGAAGCTTGAGAGGGACCAGGCAAACCTGGAGAGAGATCAGGCGATCCGCGAGAGGGATCAGGCGTGGCGTGATCTCAACAAGATCAGGGGAAGTACCAGCAAGAACAGAGGGTCCGCGAGAACGAAGCGAACTGCGAGCAGCTGAAGTCGGAGATGGAGAAGCTTCAGAGAAGACAACGAGAGCTCGCGAGACAGAAAGAAAACAGGACAAGGACAACAGAGCCAGCCGCCACAGCATCGAGACCTGAAGTCTTGGGACAGTACAGAAAAGTCTTGGGACAGTACCAAAAAGTCTTGGGACAGTAAGGGAAAGTCTTGGGAAACTGCCGAAAAGTCTTGGGACAGTAACAAGAAGTCTTGGGACAGTACCAAGAAGTCTTGGGACAGTACAGAAAAGTCTTGGGACATTGCGGAAAAGTCTTGGGACAGTACCAAGAAGTCTTGGGACAGTACAGAAAAGTCTTGGGACAGTACCGAAAAGTCTTGGGACAGGACGGAAAAGTATTGGGACAATGCGGGAAAGTCTTGGGACAGTGCCGAAAAGTTTTGGGACAGGACGGAAAAGCCTTGGGACGGTACCAAGAGGTCTTGGGACAGTGCGAAGGGTCACGAAATCAGAGTGAAAAGGGTCCTGGGACAGTGCGAGGTAGCCCAACACTTGAGTGATAGGTCTTGGGACAGTGTGAAATATCCAAATAATTAAGTAAAGAGCACAAGGGACCGGTCAGAACGATTAACTCAGGAAAAGTCCGCTCTATTAAAATTATGAACTGAAAAATTTTAACTAAAGAGAATTAGGAAAACTTTTTAGAATTTTTATCCTTAGAATAGAATTTTGTAAATATTAGTTTTGGAAATAGAAAAGAATGTAAATAAGAATCATGAGGCGAAGCAGGGTACTGATAGCAGAAAGAAGAGTTCTAGAGTCAAAAACAAATCATAACTTTTCGCAACGGAAAGCAATGCCGTCGGTCCAAAAAGTAATGAGAAAGAACTTTTCAGTGAGCACGGTCAACACAAGAAGCGCAAAGGAGAACAAAACGAAAGTAAGCGCTGAGGAGGGACCAACTGTACCTGTTACAGATATTGATCTTGAAACACCAGATCAGAGCGTTGATGAGGTGGAAAGATGCCGAAGGTGGAAGAATAAGAAAAAAAGACGATAGTGTTCTCGCCGATTGACATTGTAGGCGATAGAACTAGCAACACGCCGGAAACGATAAAGGATGACTCTCAAACGAAAAAAACGTCGTTCACAGAGAAGATTGCAATGATGGTCGGCATGAAACCAAGAGAGAAGGAGGAAATAGCATCAACGACCGAGAAAGGCAAGACATTTGGAACGGTTTCTGAAATGGCAACAGAGGACAATCGAGACGATGATCAGGTCGAACTTGTAGCAACAGTTAGCCATGAGGCAACAGTTAAAAATGGGACAACAGCTAACCAAGAGAAAACAACTTTTCTTGAACTTGGCGACTTGATGGCGAAGTTGGAAAAAATCGATAAAAAACTGAAGTGCAGTGAAGAGGACCGACAAATGCTAAAAAAAGAGATACGATACAAAAAGAGCGAGAGCCTGGACCATTGCTTCAATGTGGCGAAGGCAACTGAGGAGAGGCTACAACAAATGTCAGACAAGGTAGAGGCTACCGATAAGGAGAGAGAAAAATATCAAAAAAGACATGCAAGAAATGAAGCAACGGTATGACACGGTGAACAGTAAGTTAGGGAGTCTGGAGACGAGAATAGACACAATGAGCAGAGACCAGGCTGAGAATTCATTGCCATACAGTCCAAACTGGATGCCATCTTGAAAAACTCTAGACCACAAGACAAGCTGCTAACAGATCGAACGCAAGGCAACAGAGTCGATTTCGTGGAACCACAACGGAACAAGCGGGAGTCAACACCGTTACCGTTACCTCGGGGTGCAGCGAGCACAGGACCAGGGGGGCCAAGACAATCATGAAGAGTGGAACCTCAAATACGACAAATGGTCCAGGGGATTCCACAACGAGCAACAATGTGGGACCTGATGCCATGGCGTGGGCCAGCACCTGGGAAATGATGAGTAGGACATTGGAAGCGTTCGTTACAAGGAACACTGACTCGAGTGAAAGAGGAGGTGGCAAATCCAGGAAAACTTTCAAGAAGCCAAAAGATTTTAAGGACGACTCGGATGGATGCATCGACACATGGGTAGAATTCATGAGACTACAATTGGAACAAGACAACTTGAATGACGAGAGGCAGGCCTGCACAGCGATACTCAGCAACTTAGAAGGCACGGCGTTAAAATGTGTAGTTGCAAAGAAGGAAGAGGAACGTGATACTTCAGACAAGTTCTTCGAGATATTGTTGAACCCATTCGGATCAGGAATGCGGGGTCACCAAGCTATGATGAGATTCGAAAAGAGAAGACAGATGGACGATGAATCAATCGATCGGTTCCTGGTTGATCTTGAGAGCTTGAGAAGAAGGAGTGATCCTGAAGAATCAACAAACAAAAGGAACTTCAGCATCGCCTCAAATTTATCGATGGGGTTATAAGTGACGACTTGAGAACAATGTTGGCAACGTATTGTACACTGTCGAAAGATAATGCACCGACTCCGGAAGAGATGAGGCAAAAATCAAGGGAGTACATGTTGATGAAACTAAAGAAGTAGTCGTACCCAGAGGAGTGGAACATGCAAGGGGGGAGTCAACCACAGAGGTCGTCATGGTACAAGCCTAGAGATGATATGGACAAACGCAGGTCATGCGCAAATTGCGGATCTGCGGATCATCACGTGGCTGATTGCACGACGTACAAGCAAGGCATGAAGAGTTCTACAGCGTCCTGATCATCAAGATAGGTGCGAGATGCTTCTTCTGCAATCAAGAGGGCTACTTCAGGTTGGACTGTCCGTTGTTTTGGGAAGCAGTGAAGAACCAAAGTCACCCAAAACACAAGCTAGCGCTGGCGGCGGTACAGAACACAAGGAACAGGCAATCCGAGTTTGACACAAAAAAACTCGGAGGCGCCGAGTGCGGAACTGCCGACAAAAACGGTGAAGGCTGTAGCGCAAGTCAAGAATGCCATAGAAGCCGAGCCCAGGAATTCTCTAGAAATAAACTATGAGAAAGCAGCGGCGGAGGCCATCAACAAAGTGAAACAAGTCCTAGCAACGAAAGATATCGAGCAACGACTAAAACAGGAGATCGAAAGGCAGATGTTGAACGAGACATTAAGTAGGTCAGTGCCAATGCCAGAAGCAGAACTGGGAGCGACAAAGATTTGAAATTGCAAAACTCTAAAAATGGTGACTGGTAAGCCATTCGGCATAACAAAAATCGGAGCCAGGATAATGTCGATAATCATTGTGGGCGGCCACGAAGTAACGAGAAACCTGAGTGAACCAAGCGATCAGACGACAATGCACATTGATGGGTACGCAGATTACTTAAGTGCAATACGTCCGCAGACAACTTCTAGAGCCTTGAGAGCACTACTCACAAGAAGTCGTAGCAAGTCAGTACGCGTCCAGAATAGGTACACGGAAGCCTATGGTCCACATGATTTGATGTTAACTATAGATGGAATAAACATCTACACGAACACTATGATAACATGCGACGAAGACCTAGCCGGACAGATCTACGTGGGCAGGGAAGAACTGAAAAGGAGATTGATTGGACACTGTACCATGTTGGAAGAGGATGCAATGCATATCGGTACAGAAGCGGTCGTATCGGCACACGTGCTTGACATAAATGGCAGCAGGACTCAGTTACGCGGGTTACTGGACACGGGAGCGATCTTAAGCGTTATACCAATCGAAACTTGGGAGCGAATGAGCTTCAACAAAGACGATTTGATAGACTCGAGATTTCGGCTGTCAGCTGCAAACAAAGGGGCACTGCTGGTACTAGGCAGGACCCCAATAATAGCCTTAAATTTGGGGAAACGCAACCTGTGGATGAGCTTTCTTGTGGTGGAAAACCTAGATGAGTCTGACCAATTCATTTTAGGCAGTGACTTCATCAGAAATTTCGATGTAACAATTGATCTAAGCAATGCCATGTTCAGGATTCGGAATTCAAAAAGGAAGTACGTAATTAAACCGGTAAATTTGATAATGGCGAATGAAAATAAAGCACCGGTATTCTTGAGTAGGAGGGTGAGGCTGAAAGCAAACAAAGCGGCAATTGTAAGCTTGCGAATGAAAAATTATGAGGAACTAAGTGACGGCAAGCAAGTATGCATAGTCTCAAATCCAAATAGTCAAAGCGCTGATGTCTTAGGAAGATCCTTCTCGATAACCAAGAGCGTTCTCTGCGTCAGTGTCTTGTTGAATACTCTTTATGTACCAATCATAATCCAGAGGGGAAGGAAACTGGGATACGCTTTACCCAAGAAAACTCGATATGAAATGACTGAAAACGTAAAAGAGAATGAAGTTCTTGATTGCCCCAATCATAGGGACAAAATTTTTATCTTGGGAAAATTAAAGAAAATAAAAGATTCATCAGGTCTTGTGAAATCACTTAAGTCAGAGACAGACGATGGACTTTCGAGCTGTTCAATTTTCACGGAAAGACCCACACTAGAGAAAATGTAAATGGATAAACCAGTTTTACCTGAAATAGAGCACTTGAGGGGCAAGGTAACGGATGAACAGCTCGAAAAGTGCCACCGAGAATACTACACAGGTTTGATTGACCGGGATTAAGAAAGGTCTGCGAGAGATGGGTGAAGGCATGTCTGGCATGTCTACAGGTAAAAGACCCACGGAAGATGAAGTTCCCTCTCAAGTCCGTTGAGAGCTCAGAATTCAATGAGGTTGTGCAGATAGACCAGAGAGACAGAACAGAACGTTGGTGAACATGCTGAGGGTATATTGCTCGAGATACATGACAGACTGGTATAAATATCTGTTGCAAGTGGTAGGGGCGTACCATAGCACGCAACACTCCACAACAGGAATCAGTCCCTTCATGATGTTAACGGGCAGGGAGAGAGCAATGCCCCTAAAGTTCTTTTACCCAAAATACGAAAGGAAAAAGACGTCGCCTCAAGCTTATGTGAAGGAAGCTGTCAAGAGACAACAGGAACTAAACAAGCTCTGCAGGAGGAACACGGCGCAAGTACAAATGAGGTAGCGGAAAAAACATGATAAGAAGATACTTCAAGCTAAACTGTATGCAGTGGGCCAATACGTCTGGGTGTTCCAGAATGTTATACCTCCCAAGGGGACAAAAAAACTACTCAAGAAGTGGCGAGGACCGTTCATGATTACGGAAGTACACCAGCAGGGACGGTTCTACCGCTTGAGTACGGGGCGAGCAGCGCATTGTGAAAATCTGAAGCCTCATGTCCCATCTCCGGAGGACTGGTGCGTACCGCAGAATATGGAGGGACTAGAGTACCAATTTTTAGAGCCAGCATGCGAAGTGAACGAAAAAGGCACCAGAGAAAAGAATGATGGCAACAAGGACGTGAGCATGGACGATAATGAATAGATAGAAGCAGGCTCATACGCGGAATCTTTTGCGGAAGAAGACTGGAATTACCCGGAGCAGGACGACAACAGCAGGAACCAGGCGTGGCAATTGCAGACGGACAGGCATGAGGTACAATAGGTACGGGGATGACTTCTTGATTGACAAGATACAGCCTGACGAGTTAAGCGAAGAGTTACTAAGTGTGGGCGAATTAGTGGCCGACGATGAATGGCAAATCATCAACGATAGCAAACACTACCCGCAGGAAGACTACTCCACACCAGAACAAGAAACAGATCTGGAGCAGAGCGAGATAGAAAGGAGGGAAAACACAAACTTGAGAATACTAGAGTGGATGCGCGACGTCAAGAGCAAAGGAGATGAAGAGCAAAGCATCCAGCAGGTCGACGTGTCAGCAGAAAAGCACGTGAAAACGGAAGATCCCCTCTTTGGTTGGGCAGCAACCGACAGGCCGCTCGAGATACCGCCAGATAATTTAGAACCAGCATCGTCGACGGGGACGTCGAAAAATATTTTTGACCGGGGAGTGGGGGTAGGACTTACCCACACCAAAAATTTGATGATAAAGAAACTCAGAGAAGTGAGAGAGACCAGTGGGCTGGAACTGGATGAGGAAGAGACCGAGCCTACCATAGGACGAAACTTCAAAACAAAATTTGAGATACCGCGATCTGTATAACGGCGCGATCTGTATAACGGCGGACATGAGCTTTAAATCGAGACTAGAGGCCGAATTCAAGAGAGAATATCAGAACCTGGAGTTTCTATTTAAACAGAGACCGGGGTTGGGAGGAATGACTGCGCTTCCCCCATCAGCTTCACAAGTCCCGGGTAAATACCTGTGCTTTCTGGTAACGAGGATCAATGAAAGGAACACGATAGATCCTGAGCACGTGATGTTGGCGCTAACAAGGCTGACAGAATTCATGGTCGAAAGAAGGATAATGGAGGTCTCGATAACGGTTTATGACCCAAATAGGGGCAAGTTGAGTTATAAGGTGAGTTATAAGGTAAGGGATTTATACACCATCCTACACGTGGTCTTCGCAGAAACGGAGATAATGTTACACCTACACAAAAATACTACTTGAGTATCGCCTGAGTTACGGGCGGACAATGGAGGTCTCGAGTTAGGGACAATGGAGGTCTCGAGTTAGGTACATAGGGGCGCGAGTCAGGTAGACGGATTTTAATGTAATTGGCAAGAAATAATGGTGCTGAAACACGAAATGAATCTGCATGCTCTTAAAACTTACAATTGAACTATTTTTGATGATGGGATAAGGTTTTAAACACAATGATGGGGGCTTAGGTTAGGCACAGGACATCTCGGTCTAAAAACTACGTTTTATTTTCAGATAGATTTGCAAAATTGAGTTGACGACCTAGCCGCACTCATTTAAAAAGAAAAAGAAGATCCTGAACAAGTTCACGATCTGCAGCATTTGAAGGGAGACGTTTCTCAATCTCAAGTTGGTTGGTAGGGTAATTTTCAAGTTGGTTGACATGTGAGATCATCTGAAGATTGTGACAATTGCAGATCGTTTTTGGAAATCTATGCCTGCAGCGCTCAAGAGACCTACGCTCGATGAACTATACAAACGCTTGAGATATCTGGACTACATCCAAGTCGAAAAGAGGATGGCGGTGATGTTGAACGCCATCCTAAAGTTAGAGGCGCAGGGTGAATGCAGTGAATCAGCGACAGAAGCTGTTTTGATGGTTGGCTACACAACGGAGGGGATATCCAATCAAGAACAGACCAGATGGTTGTCCTGGAATGTGGATAGAGGCGTGAGGGGATTCGACTTGGTGAGGAACCCTGGCTTGAGCAACAACACAGAGTATGGCGCTGGAGAATTTCCGCTCCCCGCCAGACCACCAGCGGGGCTCGCGGCCCAATCCACGAGCAGGCCGTCGTCTATGATACGGTCTCAACGGACAGAGGAGGCATATCCGGACCTCAGTAGCTTGAAGAGGGAACTAGAGAGGGCACAGAGGGAGAAAGACAAAGCGAACCTTGACAGGGATAGCGCGAAGCTTGAGAGGGACCAGGCAAACCTGGAGAGAGATCAGGCGATCCGCGAGAGGGATCAGGCGTGGCGTGATCTCAACAAGATCAGGGGAAGTACCAGCAAGAACAGAGGGTCCGCGAGAACGAAGCGAACTGCGAGCAGCTGAAGTCGGAGATGGAGAAGCTTCAGAGAAGACAACGAGAGCTCGCGAGACAGAAAGAAAACAGGACAAGGACAACAGAGCCAGCCGCCACAGCATCGAGACCTGAAGTCTTGGGACAGTACAGAAAAGTCTTGGGACAGTACCAAAAAGTCTTGGGACAGTAAGGGAAAGTCTTGGGAAACTGCCGAAAAGTCTTGGGACAGTAACAAGAAGTCTTGGGACAGTACCAAGAAGTCTTGGGACAGTACAGAAAAGTCTTGGGACATTGCGGAAAAGTCTTGGGACAGTACCAAGAAGTCTTGGGACAGTACAGAAAAGTCTTGGGACAGTACCGAAAAGTCTTGGGACAGGACGGAAAAGTATTGGGACAATGCGGGAAAGTCTTGGGACAGTGCCGAAAAGTTTTGGGACAGGACGGAAAAGCCTTGGGACGGTACCAAGAGGTCTTGGGACAGTGCGAAGGGTCACGAAATCAGAGTGAAAAGGGTCCTGGGACAGTGCGAGGTAGCCCAACACTTGAGTGATAGGTCTTGGGACAGTGTGAAATATCCAAATAATTAAGTAAAGAGCACAAGGGACCGGTCAGAACGATTGACTCAGGAAAAGTCCGCTCTATTAAAATTATGAACTGAAAAATTTTAACTAAAGAGAATTAGGAAAACTTTTTAGAATTTTTATCCTTAGAATAGAATTTTGTAAATATTAATTTTGGAAATAGAAAAGAATGTAAATAAGAATCATGAGGCGAAGCAGGGTACTGATAGCAGAAAGAAGAGTTCTAGAGTCAAAAACAAATCATAACTTTTCGCAACGGAAAGCAATGCCGTCGGTCCAAAAAGTAATGAGAAAGAACTTTTCAGTGAGCACGGTCAACACAAGAAGCGCAAAGGAGAACAAAACGAAAGTAAGCGCTGAGGAGGGACCAACTGTACCTGTTACAGATATTGATCTTGAAACACCAGATCAGAGCGTTGATGAGGTGGAAAGATGCCGAAGGTGGAAGAATAAGAAAAAAAGACGATAGTGTTCTCGCCGATTGACATTGTAGGCGATAGAACTAGCAACACGCCGGAAACGATAAAGGATGACTCTCAAACGAAAAAAACGTCGTTCACAGAGAAGATTGCAATGATGGTCGGCATGAAACCAAGAGAGAAGGAGGAAATAGCATCAACGACCGAGAAAGGCAAGACATTTGGAACGGTTTCTGAAATGGCAACAGAGGACAATCGAGACGATGATCAGGTCGAACTTGTAGCAACAGTTAGCCATGAGGCAACAGTTAAAAATGGGACAACAGCTAACCAAGAGAAAACAACTTTTCTTGAACTTGGCGACTTGATGGCGAAGTTGGAAAAAATCGATAAAAAACTGAAGTGCAGTGAAGAGGACCGACAAATGCTAAAAAAAGAGATACGATACAAAAAGAGCGAGAGCCTGGACCATTGCTTCAATGTGGCGAAGGCAACTGAGGAGAGGCTACAACAAATGTCAGACAAGGTAGAGGCTACCGATAAGGAGAGAGAAAAATATCAAAAAAGACATGCAAGAAATGAAGCAACGGTATGACACGGTGAACAGTAAGTTAGGGAGTCTGGAGACGAGAATAGACACAATGAGCAGAGACCAGGCTGAGAATTCATTGCCATACAGTCCAAACTGGATGCCATCTTGAAAAACTCTAGATCACAAGACAAGCTGCTAACAGATCGAACGCAAGGCAACAGAGTCGATTTCGTGGAACCACAACGGAACAAGCGGGAGTCAACACCGTTACCGTTACCTCGGGGTGCAGCGAGCACAGGACCAGGGGGGCCAAGACAATCATGAAGAGTGGAACCTCAAATACGACAAATGGTCCAGGGGATTCCACAACGAGCAACAATGTGGGACCTGATGCCATGGCGTGGGCCAGCACCTGGGAAATGATGAGTAGGACATTGGAAGCGTTCGTTACAAGGAACACTGACTCGAGTGAAAGAGGAGGTGGCAAATCCAGGAAAACTTTCAAGAAGCCAAAAGATTTTAAGGACGACTCGGATGGATGCATCGACACATGGGTAGAATTCATGAGACTACAATTGGAACAAGACAACTTGAATGACGAGAGGCAGGCCTGCACAGCGATACTCAGCAACTTAGAAGGCACGGCGTTAAAATGTGTAGTTGCAAAGAAGGAAGAGGAACGTGATACTTCAGACAAGTTCTTCGAGATATTGTTGAACCCATTCGGATCAGGAATGCGGGGTCACCAAGCTATGATGAGATTCGAAAAGAGAAGACAGATGGACGATGAATCAATCGATCGGTTCCTGGTTGATCTTGAGAGCTTGAGAAGAAGGAGTGATCCTGAAGAATCAACAAACAAAAGGAACTTCAGCATCGCCTCAAATTTATCGATGGGGTTATAAGTGACGACTTGAGAACAATGTTGGCAACGTATTGTACACTGTCGAAAGATAATGCACCGACTCCGGAAGAGATGAGGCAAAAATCAAGGGAGTACATGTTGATGAAACTAAAGAAGTAGTCGTACCCAGAGGAGTGGAACATGCAAGGGGGGAGTCAACCACAGAGGTCGTCATGGTACAAGCCTAGAGATGATATGGACAAACGCAGGTCATGCGCAAATTGCGGATCTGCGGATCATCACGTGGCTGATTGCACGACGTACAAGCAAGGCATGAAGAGTTCTACAGCGTCCTGATCATCAAGATAGGTGCGAGATGCTTCTTCTGCAATCAAGAGGGCTACTTCAGGTTGGACTGTCCGTTGTTTTGGGAAGCAGTGAAGAACCAAAGTCACCCAAAACACAAGCTAGCGCTGGCGGCGGTACAGAACACAAGGAACAGGCAATCCGAGTTTGACACAAAAAAACTCGGAGGCGCCGAGTGCGGAACTGCCGACAAAAACGGTGAAGGCTGTAGCGCAAGTCAAGAATGCCATAGAAGCCGAGCCCAGGAATTCTCTAGAAATAAACTATGAGAAAGCAGCGGCGGAGGCCATCAACAAAGTGAAACAAGTCCTAGCAACGAAAGATATCGAGCAACGACTAAAACAGGAGATCGAAAGGCAGATGTTGAACGAGACATTAAGTAGGTCAGTGCCAATGCCAGAAGCAGAACTGGGAGCGACAAAGATTTGAAATTGCAAAACTCTAAAAATGGTGACTGGTAAGCCATTCGGCATAACAAAAATCGGAGCCAGGATAATGTCGATAATCATTGTGGGCGGCCACGAAGTAACGAGAAACCTGAGTGAACCAAGCGATCAGACGACAATGCACATTGATGGGTACGCAGATTACTTAAGTGCAATACGTCCGCAGACAACTTCTAGAGCCTTGAGAGCACTACTCACAAGAAGTGGTAGCAAGTCAGTACGCGTCCAGAATAGGTACACGGAAGCCTATGGTCCACATGATTTGATGTTAACTATAGATGGAATAAACATCTACACGAACACTATGATAACATGCGACGAAGACCTAGCCGGACAGATCTACGTGGGCAGGGAAGAACTGAAAAGGAGATTGATTGGACACTGTACCATGTTGGAAGAGGATGCAATGCATATCGGTACAGAAGCGGTCGTATCGGCACACGTGCTTGACATAAATGGCAGCAGGACTCAGTTACGCGGGTTACTGGACACGGGAGCGATCTTAAGCGTTATACCAATCGAAACTTGGGAGCGAATGAGCTTCAACAAAGACGATTTGATAGACTCGAGATTTCGGCTGTCAGCTGCAAACAAAGGGGCACTGCTGGTACTAGGCAGGACCCCAATAATAGCCTTAAATTTGGGGAAACGCAACCTGTGGATGAGCTTTCTTGTGGTGGAAAACCTAGATGAGTCTGACCAATTCATTTTAGGCAGTGACTTCATCAGAAATTTCGATGTAACAATTGATCTAAGCAATGCCATGTTCAGGATTCGGAATTCAAAAAGGAAGTACGTAATTAAACCGGTAAATTTGATAATGGCGAATGAAAATAAAGCACCGGTATTCTTGAGTAGGAGGGTGAGGCTGAAAGCAAACAAAGCGGCAATTGTAAGCTTGCGAATGAAAAATTATGAGGAACTAAGTGACGGCAAGCAAGTATGCATAGTCTCAAATCCAAATAGTCAAAGCGCTGATGTCTTAGGAAGATCCTTCTCGATAACCAAGAGCGTTCTCTGCGTCAGTGTCTTGTTGAATACTCTTTATGTACCAATCATAATCCAGAGGGGAAGGAAACTGGGATACGCTTTACCCAAGAAAACTCGATATGAAATGACTGAAAACGTAAAAGAGAATGAAGTTCTTGATTGCCCCAATCATAGGGACAAAATTTTTATCTTGGGAAAATTAAAGAAAATAAAAGATTCATCAGGTCTTGTGAAATCACTTAAGTCAGAGACAGACGATGGACTTTCGAGCTGTTCAATTTTCACGGAAAGACCCACACTAGAGAAAATGTAAATGGATAAACCAGTTTTACCTGAAATAGAGCACTTGAGGGGCAAGGTAACGGATGAACAGCTCGAAGCCATCAAGGACGTTCTAGAGCGGAATGAGGACGTTTTTTCGAAACATAAGGCAGGCATTGGATGTTGTAATTTTGTCGAACATAAAATAGAGCTTGAAAAGTCGGCGGTGCCGCACAGGGAGGAAGCGAGGCGTTTGAACTCACACAAATCGGATGCATGTAGAAAAGAGATAGAGACCTTACTAGAGTATGATATGATAGAACCATCCAAATCACCGTGGGCGTGTGGAGTGGTGATGGCTAAGAAGAAAGACGACCAATTGAGGTTTTGTTGCGACTTTCTGTATCTGAACTCCGTCATGCTGAAGGATGCCTATCCCATACCTACGATTGATGAGAGCCTCTCAAAGTTGGGGGACGCAAAATTTTTTACGACTCTTGATTTAGGATCAGCTTTCTGACAGGTTCCACTGAGGAAGCAAGAGTTTACCTGCGAGCTGGGGCTGTTTCAATGGAAGAGGATGCCCTTTGGACTTTGCAATGCCACGGCTACGTTTCAACGATTGATGGCACACGCATTGATAGGTGTAACGAAGAAATACGGCAACCTGGTGATGTGCGACGTAGAGGACGTGGTAATTGCGACACCGACACTAGAGGACCACATCGATCGACAAGACGAGGTGTTTGCCTGCATGAAGAGATCGGGACTAAAATGCAAGCCATCAAAGTGCGAAATACTCAAGGACTCGATTAAATACCTGGGGAGGATAGTGGACAGACATGGCATCAGACCAGACCCAGATAGAGTAGAAGCAGTTCTGACGTAGAATCGCCAAAAACGGAACATTAACTGATGAGTTTCTTGGGTTTTGCGAACTATTACAGTGAGTTCATTAAGGGCTATGCGGACAAAGTGTACCCGATGCAACAACTGATGAGGCAAAAGGGCAAGAAATTTACGTGGAACAATGCGGCAGAAGAGTCATTCCAGAGAATAAAGAAGAAGTTTTGTCAAGCACCGGTGCTAGGGATGCCAACGGAAAAGGGAATGTACGTGCTGGACACGGATGCGTCGGTAGTAGCAATTTCTGGCATTCTCCATCAAGAGCAGGAATGGAATGGGAAGACAGTCTTGAGACCAATAGCATACGGGAGTAAAGTTTTGAGTGATACGGAGATGAAGTATGGGGCGCCCAAAGCAGAGATGTTCGCAGTGGTTACCTGTGTCGAAAAATACAGGGGATACCTAGGTAGCGAGCCGTTCAAGCTACGAGTCGACATCAGGGCACTCAGTTGATTGAAAACGTACTCAATGGATCAGAGCTTCATAGGGAGATGGATAGTTCGCCTGGATGGATACAACATGATAATTGAGCATAGGACGAGAGACAAACATCAAAATGTCGATAGCTTGAGTAAGATGACGGAGTTCTACGAGAGACAGGAACAGAGGGAGGCAGATAGGCCAGAAATCAAAGATGGCTTCTCCTTCATGGATAAAGAAACGTATGATAGTCTGAAACGGGAAAAGCATAGATAGATGAGGACAAGAGGAGATTACTCGAGAAACTTGCAGACGATAAACCCGCGGTAAAAGAAAAGGGTAAAGAGGAACGAGAGGTCACGATATTGAGAAGGAATGATGCGGATGGTAGCGAGGACTCCTTGAAAGAAAAGAAACCCGATGGAAAAGAAGTCGTGCAGTCATTGGTTGAGAGAATCCCTGTGGTGATTACTTCAGCGGAATATGGTCAGGAAGAAGAAGGTGGCATTCAATGAGGAGGCTAAACACCTTGGGCTGAGTCAAGAGTCCGGGGAGTGGCCCATTGCAGAGGAAGATGCTGAAGAACAAAATTTGTCCGCGGAGTGTGAAGAATGGGATGAAGACTCAGAGAAGAGCAGCGATGACCAAGATAGTCTATGCATGATGTTGGCAGAAGAGACGATGAGGCATCGCGACAGGGAACTACAGACGGATCCCTCCTCAGGAACGTTCAATTTGGATCCGCAGGAGGTGCGCGGAGATGAAAAACTTGAGAAAATTGCAGTATCAAGGAAACCGTTCAGGGAGCTATCATGCAACTTGAATGTCGGAACACACCTGGTGCCAGAAGATGACAGGAAGGTCTTGAGGAGGATAGTTTGTGTCAAACTGAAAGATGACATCCACAGTCCCGGAGAAATGAATGGTAAAATAATGGCACTGAAGGAACACGTCAAGGCGAGATATAGGCTGTCGGATCTGATACGAGCCCAAAAGAATGACAAGCTGACGAGCGACCTCTCCAGGTGGATCCGGGTGGGAGCCAATAAAAAAGGGGACCTGGAAGAAGACAGCTACAAGATCTTGAGCCAGTTCTACAAGGAGAGAAAAGATTTACTCTATCACACAGCTGATGGGGTGGTAGCATGCATGAGAAAGGATGAGGAGAAGATACTACACAAGCATAACCTGAACATACTACCACAGTTGTACCAGACGGAGGTGTTATTGAGATCGCACGGTCAAATGGGGCATCAGGGGATAGACAAAGTGCCACCGAGAATACTACACAGGTTTGATTGACCGGGATTAAGAAAGGTCTGCGAGAGATGGGTGAAGGCATGTCTGGCATGTCTACAGGTAAAAGACCCACGGAAGTTGAAGTTCCCTCTCAAGTCCGTTGAGAGCTCAGAATTCAACGAGGTTGTGCAGATAGACCAGAGAGACAGAACAGAACGTTGGTGAACATGCTGAGGGTATATTGCTCGAGATACATGACAGACTGGTATAAATATCTGTCGCAAGTGGTAGGGGCGTACCATAGCACGCAACACTCCACAACAGGAATCAGTCCCTTCATGATGTTAACGGGCAGGGAGAGAGCAATGCCCCTAAAGTTCTTTTACCCAAAATACGAAGGGAAAAAGACGTCGCCTCAAGCTTATGTGAAGGAAGCAGTCAAGAGACAACAGGAACTAAACAAGCTCTGCAGGAGGAACACGGCGCAAGTACAAATGAGGTAGCGGAAAAAACATGATAAGAAGATACTTCAAGCTAAACTGTATGCAGTGGGCCAATACGTCTGGGTGTTCCAGAATGTTATACCTCCCAAGGGGACGAAAAAACTACTCAAGAAGTGGCGAGGACCGTTCATGATTACGGAAGTACACCAGCAGGGACGGTTCTACCGCTTGAGTACGGGGCGAGCAGCGCATTGTGAAAATCTGAAGCCTCATGTCCCATCTCCGGAGGACTGGTGCGTACCGCAGAATATGGAGGGACTAGAGTACCAATTGGTAGAGCCAGCATGCGAAGTGAACGAAAAAGGCACCAGAGAAAAGAATGATGGCAACGAGGACGTGAGCATGGACGATAATGAATAGATAGAAGCAGGCTCATACGCGGAATCTTTTGCGGAAGAAGACTGGAATGACCCGGAGCAGGACGACAACAGCAGGAACCAGGCGTGGCAATTGCAGACGGACAGGCATGAGGTACAATAGGTACGGGGATGACTTCTTGATTGACAAGATACAGCCTGACGAGTTAAGCGAAGAGTTACTAAGTGTGGGCGAATTAGTGGCCGACGATGAATGGCAAATCATCAACGATAGCAAACACTACCCGCAGGAAGACTACTCCACACCAGAACAAGAAACAGATCTGGAGCAGAGCGAGATAGAAAGGAGGGAAAACACAAACTTGAGAATACTAGAGTGGATGCGCGACGTCAAGAGCAAAGGAGATGAAGAGCAAAGCATCCAGCAGGTCGACGTGTCAGCAGAAAAGCACGTGAAAACGGAAGATCCCCTCTTCGGTTGGGCAGCAACCGACAGGCCGCTCGAGATACCGCCAGATAATTTAGAACCAGCATCGTCGACGGGGACGTCGAAAAATATTTTTGACCGGGGAGTGGGGGTAGGACTTACCCACACCAAAAATTTGATGATAAAGAAACTCAGAGAAGTGAGAGAGACCAGTGGGCTGGAACTGGATGAGGAAGAGACCGAGCCTACCATAGGACGAAACTTCAAAACAAAATTTGAGATACCGCGATCTGTATAACGGCGCGATCTGTATAACGGCGGACATGAGCTTTAAATCGAGACTAGAGGCCGAATTCAAGAGAGAATATCAGAACCTGGAGTTTCTATTTAAACAGAGACCGGGGTTGGGAGGAATGAATGCGCTTCCCCCATCAGCTTCACAAGTCCCGGGTAAATACCTGTGCTTTCTGGTAACGAGGATCAATGAAAGGAACACGATAGATCCTGAGCACGTGATGTTGGCGCTAACAAGGCTGACAGAATTCATGGTCGAAAGAAGGATAATGGAGGTCTCGATAACGGTTTATGACCCAAATAGGGGCAAGTTGAGTTATAAGGTGAGTTATAAGGTAAGGGATTTATACACCATCCTACACGTGGTCTTCGCAGAAACGGAGATAATGTTACACCTACACAAAAATACTACTTGAGTATCGCCTGAGTTACGGGCGGACAATGGAGGTCTCGAGTTAGGGACAATGGAGGTCTCGAGTTAGGTACATAGGGGCGCGAGTCAGGTAGACGGATTTTAATGTAATTGGCAAGAAATAATGGTGCTGAAACACGAAATGAATCTGCATGCTCTTAAAACTTACAATTGAACTATTTTTGATGATGGGATAAGGTTTTAAACACAATGATGGGGGCTTAGGTTAGGCACAGGACATCTCGGTCTAAAAACTACGTTTTATTTTCAGATAGATTTGCAAAATTGAGTTGACGACCTAGCCGCACTCATTTAAAAAGAAAAAGAAGATCCTGAACAAGTTCACGATCTGCAGCATTTGAAGGGAGACGTTTCTCAATCTCAAGTTGGTTGGTAGGGTAATTTTCAAGTTGGTTGACATGTGAGATCATCTGAAGATTGTGACAATTGCAGATCGTTTTTGGAAATCTATGCCTGCAGCGCTCAAGAGACCTACGCTCGATGAACTATACAAACGCTTGAGATATCTGGACTACATCCAAGTCGAAAAGAGGATGGCGGTGATGTTGAACGCCATCCTAAAGTTAGAGGCGCAGGGTGAATGCAGTGAATCAGCGACAGAAGCTGTTTTGATGGTTGGCTACACAACGGAGGGGATATCCAATCAAGAACAGACCAGATGGTTGTCCTGAAATGTGGATAGAGGCGTGAGGGGATTCGACTTGGTGAGGAACCCTGGCTTGAGCAACAACACAGAGTATGGCGCTGGAGAATTTCCGCTCCCCGCCAGACCGCCAGCGGGGCTCGCGGCCCAATCCACGAGCAGGCCGTCGTCTATGATACGGTCTCAACGGACAGAGGAGGCATATCCGGACCTCAGTAGCTTGAAGAGGGAACTAGAGAGGGCAACGAGGGAGAAAGACAAAGCGAACCTTGACAGGGATAGCGCGAAGTTTGAGAGGGACCAGGCAAACCTGGAGAGAGATCAGGCGATCCGCGAGAGGGATCAGGCGTGGCGTGATCTCAACAAGATCAGAGGAAGTACCAGCAAGAACAGAGGGTCCGCGAGAACGAAGCGAACTGCGAGCAGCTGAAGTCGGAGATGGAGAAGCTTCAGAGAAGACAACGAGAGCTCGCGAGACAGAAAGAAAACAGGACAAGGACAACAGAGCCAGCCGCCACAGCATCGAGACCTGAATCTCGTATGGAGGTGGACGAGGCTCCTAGGCCCAGCGGCCGGTTCAACTTAGACCGGGCGACCCAGGAGCACATGAATGAGGGGCTGGAGGTGTGGATACCACCCGAGCCATTACCCTCTGTGCACTGTCTGGATACGCAATCGATACGAACATTGATGGAGGTCAAGCTCCCAGGGTATACCCCTAGTTTAACCACGAGCAGTAGCCAAGCTGGGTTGATTTCATCACGTCTCAAGGTACTGCAAGACAGGTTACAGTCGAGAGCCCGTGGCGATTCGGTGAGGGAAGGGCGACCTCTTACTTGGAGGGACCATCCAGTTAGGAGCGTGACAATCGCGAGCTACAAGAAAAATAAGGATGGTGCATACCACAGGCACAACCGAATGTACTGGACGGCAGCACAGCGGGCCATGAGGGATTGTTTCCATGAAGCGGCCTGGGCTGAATATTTCACTCAACCTAGGATACCGGATGGTGCAGTTCACCTGATCATAGGGGACAGCTTGATAAGGGTGCTGACGCG
Organism: Symsagittifera roscoffensis; assembly: GCF_963678635.1. NCBI lineage: Eukaryota > Metazoa > Xenacoelomorpha > Acoela > Convolutidae > Symsagittifera > Symsagittifera roscoffensis. The sequence goes on from NC_087064.1 coordinate 27,205,913, forward strand.
GATCCAGTCACAATGGCAGGTGGGGGCCTTGACTTTTTCTGGAGCTGCGACGCCGCAGATGTTCGCGTCTCTGGAGATGTTGGATATGGTGAAGATGTACACGGTCACTCTGATGATGGGTACCAATGAGGTGTCTAGAGGAGAGTCAAGGAAGGTGATGAGGTTGCACGAGAAGATGAGTTGTATCCTTCAGGAGCTGAGGATTTGGTTTGATCCCGCAATACTTACCATCCGGTATACTCATCATCTGAAGATTGTGACAACGGCAGATGGTTTTTGGAAACCTATGCCTGCAGCGCTCAAGAGACCTGCGCTCGATGAACTATACAAACGCTTGAGAGATCTGGACTACACCCAAGTCGATGAGAGGATGGCGGTGATGTTGAACGCCATCCTAAAGTTAGAAGCGCAGGATGAATGCTGGAAATCAGCGACAGAAGCTGTTTTGGTGGTTGGCTACACGACGGAGGGGATATCCAATCAAGAACAGACCAGATGGTTGCCCTGGAAGGTGGATGGAGGCGTGAGCGGATTCGACTTGGCGAGGAACCCTGGCTGTAGCAACAACACAGAGTATGGCGCTGGAGAATTTCCGCTCTCCGCCAGACCGCCAGCGGGGCTCGCGGTCCAATCCACGAGCAGGCCGTCATCTATGATACGGTCTCAACAGACGGAGGAGACATATCCGGACCTCGGTAGCTTGAAGAGGGAACTAGAGAGGGCACAGAGGGAGAAAGACAAAGCGAACCTTGACAGGGATGGCGCGAAGCTTGAGAGGGACCAGGCAAACCTGGAGAGAGATCAGGCGATCCTCGAGAGGGATCAGGCATGGCGTGATCTCAACATGATCAGGGGGAGTACCAGCAAGAACAGAGGGCACTGTGCACATGAAAACTTGAAAACTGTGCACATCAGTAACAATTTAGCTAATCTATCTCACTCTCTCTCTCTCTCTTTCTCCTCAGCACGCTGAACGTTGCCCCTCAATCCAAGCGGCCTTATGCACTTAGACAGAATTCAGTCTGAGCTAAGCATGTCAACTGAGCTGTACACCTTATAAACTGTTTGAACTCTGTAACATTCGCCCGGAAGATACATATCGACGGATAACAAAACTAAGTCTTAAGACGACTGGCTAGCGTCTAAACTTTATCTGCGATTACGAACAACTTGGTTGTTCCACATAAAAACATACATGTAACATTCGCCCGGAAGATACATATCGACGGATAACAAAACTAAGTCTTAAGACGACTGGCTAGCGTCTAAACAGAGCTTTGCATGTTTTTCACCGTCTCTACCAAGCCAGTACTTTTCGGTGGTCTTTCTTACATCAGGCTGACAAAAACGCTACTGTTCTCCGGCTTCGACCAGAACGCTCAAATTAACTGAATTACATGCAAAATTAGTGAGCTCATGGCTGGGTCTCTGTATCCCCAGACCACGAGGTCACTCCTAAAAACAGGGCTACTACTTATCATATTACTATTGTTTTTGTTCAGTAGATAAAAATCATCATCTCCATCGAAGATGGATCAACCCTTTCCCCCCAACTCCTAGCACCTCATCCTTGTCAAAACTAATCAAAATATCAGTTAAATTCAAGTCAGGACATGACAGGATGCTAAAAGTTTATGTGAGTTAATAAAAGTTTCCGTCCCGAGACCCTTCCGGATTCTTGAATCCGCCGAATCAAGCTCCTTAATCTTGATTTCTTGCTAATCCGGAAGGCTGGTTCTCACCCTTCACCGTTGTTGGCAACGGCCTTGCAACTATTGTAGCAGCACAATAGTTGCAACTCGGAACGTTCTCTGCTATTCTGTAGTTCGTTGTCGTTTTCCAATCTCGATTTTCGTACTGTTCGCAATCGCAGATAAAAGTTGTTCTGTTTCTTTCTGCTATTTTAGCCAAAATGGCCGTTTTAACATTTCTCAGAAATGTTACGTCATCACTTCGAAAATTTAAAATTTAGAATTCCAGAATCTTCTAGCCTTCACCGTTTGGCCAATCATTCAAATAACGTCCTTATCCGTTCTAAATCGCCAATTCGGAAGGTTCACTGCTAAAATCCTGAATTCTGCAGAGACTGCATTTTGGCCATTCTGGTCGAATGTCACATACTCCCCGGACAGTCCGGTCAATGTCCTCATTGAATCGCGCAATGTTCTAAATGGTTACAGTGTCATCGAACAGAATTTACAAAATGCACGAAATTACTTTTACCTACGTCACATCGACTCACTGCAGAATATAAATGGCATCATACTACATCACTATAGCCTTCAAATTCTTTCATTAATCTGCACATTGAGGATATGACTTAAGATAAAACATATTTTCTGACTTCCAGTGTCAATATCCCGATTGAAACTTTTTCTCCTAGATTTAAAAGGTGTTGGCTTGCAGGACAGTCCTGCCAACCAACAAGCTAAAATTATCCTACTATTCTCCTTCCCTTCGGAAATCTTGCTTGTCTATTGTCCTGAGTATTAAAACCAAGAGACCTTGTGGTTAGAAAGAACAATGCAACAACCTCCCTCCTCAAGAAGTTACTCAAGTTTTTCATGTCACCACAAAGTGATCAGTCTTCCTAAGTGATTAAAAACAATCATGCAGGCTGGAATATTTAAATATACTCTTCCCTCAAGCCTTTCTAAATAAATAATAAGTGAGTGTCTCTAAAGCCACTTCAACTAAAACCAAAATGCAAATTTATAAATGCAACAATTTCCAAACTCAACTTAAATGTTTCAGTTTTCAATTACAACTTGGTTGCTTGGTTTCTCACTTGAGTTTTTCACACACATAAAACAATTCTGAGTTTTAACTTTTCCTCATCATCCCTTTGTTCTCTTTTTTTTTGTCGTTTAGAAGTTCTAAAACTTCTAAATTCTTCTAATTTTCCTTCTTTTTGCCTCTTGTTTTCTCGACCATTCATCAATGCTCCATTTCCTCCTCCTGTGACGCTGACTCTGCACTCTCGGTCTCCGTGTCTTGTAGCACGTCATTGACTATCCTGACGCTGTTGGAAGCCGTCCTCCAACACTTCTGCTCTTCCACCCTCTGTTTACAGCAAGGTAGGGGATCCACGTTTGATTCTCTGTTTCTACAGAAGCTGTTGTGGAGACACAACGTCACGTTTCTCTCCAAATCTTCTTTCAGCATCTCTGCCTTCTCATTTCCACTACGCTCGCTCGTCCTGGAAATTCTTTTCACAGCGGTGGTCACTGCATTCCGATGGGTCACGAAAGCTCGCTTGAAAGCTCCTGCCCCAATGTCCAGCTGATATTCACTGTACACTCTGCCATGTTTCGACATATGCTTTTTCGCATACTCGTACAACCATGCAGTCATGTTAGCTCTGAACCATGGCATCAATCGTTTTCTTGCCCATATCTTCTTCACTTCCATCGGAATGTTTAGAACTTTGCACATTGTCTCAAAAAGATCTAAATCTTTTAGACAATCTAATTTCTGCAATTGTTCTCTCGTCGGTGCCTCCTGTCTATTATTTTCTCTCACATGAGCTTCCAGCCATCGTATCGCCATCATAACTCCCACTATCACTATTGTTATGGGCTGTGATGAATCTGGTAAACCCATGGAGAGCAGCTCTCCAGAGTCCCAGATCAACACCAGATTACTACGCTTGGGATACCACCAGGTCTGCAGCAAGCAGTGGCAAGGAAACTCGTCATGTGTCAACATGATGCTCCTCCAATTCCGTTTTCCCGAAGCTTCCAGCAATGGCTCCACTTCCATCATCACTCGGTGGATCTCATCATTCTCATCTACTGCATTGTAATCTGTGACAGTTGATCCTCTCTGTTTCTGTTTTTCAAAGTCACTGAAGTTCCCGCTCACATATCCCATGAACTTCTTTCCTAGTATTGACTCCAACTCCTCTTTGGTTCTTTCTGGAACTGCTGAGAAAATCTTACACAGTAACTCGTAAGACTTTTCAGACATTCTTGCCAACCTCACGCACTTCGGCACTGAAAAGGCTTGATCCACAATCGTTCTTGTACTCTTCACATCCACAGCTACGAAATGTACAGGATACTTGCTCTTGCACATTGGAGCCAACATTGAACCCACCAAATATCGTGCTCCTGATGGTCTACAATAAGTTTCGCTGTGTCTGATGTTCATCTCCGTTTCGATTGCTTCCCTCCATTTTCCTATATACTTCTGCTCAGTCTGCAGAACTCCTGGGAATACTTCTACGCTGATGGCTGTGACCATCTCATGTTTCTGTTCTAGATTCAATAGTGACTCTAAAGAACCAAACATGCTGTAGAATCCTAGTGCTGTCACCAGATTCACATCGGTTCCTCCATGGCAATCTGCTATCAGTTCCGTTTCCGTTCTTGCTTTCATCACTACATTTCCAAACAATACCGTCAACTGCTTGTGTTGTTTCTCCAGGGTTTTCACACAGTCTAGACTTCCACAAACGTGACCCTCTAGTCCACAGACTTCCGCCAGACAGCTACCAGGTTTGACCCAGTCTTCTGGTCCCCAGCCAGGCAACTCCACTCTATCTTCTCCGTTGCTCTTAGAGGCTGTTATCATCACATTATATATGATGTTGAGGTCACGCAGGTTACAGTCCGCATTCAGTTCCCTCTGTATGTCCTGTGTCGCCCGTAATATTGAGTCAGCGTTGGGACTAGGACACCACGATGGCTTCATCAATTCCCACACTGCCATCAAGCTCGTTCTCAGTAATTCATCTGAGAATCCCAACCCAAATTCCACTCTCTTGTCGGATTTTGGTACTGAAGGTGCAGTCACCTCTTCTTCCAAGACCAATCCCAATTTGGCCTGTGGATTGTTAACGCTCTTAGTCGTCACAATTCTGGACGTCCAGAATCTTAGTAACACCGCCTGCTCATAATCAAAGAAGCAATCACGTATGTCTTCACTCAGGAAAGGATTGTACGCTATCCCTATGATCCCGGATACATAGCTATATGACTTCTTCTTGATCGGTCCACAGTATTCACTGGATTTCGGCAATGCTCCCATAGACTCTTTAGTGAGCCTCAACTCCTTGTTTGAGAATCTCCTGATCTCGTCTATCTTTTTCATGGGTTCCAATTCTTCAGGTTCTTTCATGTTCACCCTCATCGGTTTACTTTGCTGCATATCCAGCATTGCTAGCAAGAACATGGCTTTCGTTCGCTCATCGCCTTCCTTCAACATTTTAACACAAGTGCTTAATGCAGGTACTGAAATCTGCTCTATCAGGAATCGAATGAAACAGAGAGCGTCTCTCCGCTTTGCACACGCTACTGCTGCTCCCTCCTGGACTATCAGATCCGTCAGATTCGTCATAAGGAAAACTTTTTCCTCCTTTGATCTCTTCCTTTCTTCTGAATCATATTCTTCGCGAGTCAGTCCCATCATGCACCAGGCGAGCCTGAGTTGTAATTCTGTCCTTACGTAAGGTACTGCCACGAGAGCATGTATTCTTGGCGTAGTCCTCATTTCTTCTTCGAAATACCTCAATACTACTGCTTTCCATGGAAGGCTCACTAACTGCTCGATCGTCTCCGCCTCTACGTCAGACGACGCCAAAGTTCCATACGCCTTCTGCTTGAGGGTGGTGCCTTGCAACATCATTTCCAGATAACCCTCCATGGCTTTTTCCTCTTCCAGGGCCATTACATACCCTCTAGCCGAGTTCCGGTATTCCAACATCTCCATGTATCCACCGGTGGGTTCATCTATCGACACTGTCTCAGACACTGTTAGTCGGTTGTATTCCACTGGTGTCAGTTGTCCTGCAACACTCCCTTTTCCATGATTCATGGGAGATGGTTTGAAGTCCCTCATTTTACTCTCTCCACATTGACTGAGTATTTCCATTTCTAAAGTTGCTCCAGTCAGAGTGCGGTCACTCCTTTTGGATTTATAACCGGTTGACTTTATCCCCGCCATGAGAATGGGTGGCACCATCGCTATATCAGTTAATATTCTATCTGTGCCAGACAATTGATAATCACCTTGCCCCAAATCCATGACTTCCTCGACTCGTTTTCTTTTCGCTGAGTTACCAGCTTTCATCGATATTTCCGAATCCACTTTCGTCTTTCCAATCCTCCTCGGCATCACTCTGCTGCCTAACTTCATTTTCATCGCATTGATTTTATCAATCACCATTTTCGATCGCATCGTTCCTCTCCTGGTCCTTGACAGGTACACCACCTCTCCTTCATTGTCCTGCGGTGTCATCTTGATGGGAGAATTCGCTTCACTCTCATCAGTGGCTGAGTCGATCAATAACTCACTCAGTCTCCCTTCACACTCATCAAGCTTGTCAAGTACTTCTCTCATCAAGGGTTGATTGAGACCTGTTTTGAGAATGGACTGGGTCCCATAGCTCTGAATCACAGTCCAGACTTCTTCCATGAACGCCACTCTGTCCAGCTTACATCCCGTCCTACTCTCGTGGTCTCGGTGATGTACTTCCCATTCTTCTTCGGGTAGCGTTCCCAAGAAAGGTACTCTGGCTGAGGCCTCTATTCTTCTCCTCCGAGGTGATTCCATGAGGATTCTCTGATCGTTATTTCTTGTATTGCCAGGAGAGCTGCTCTCCGGCAAATTCCGTTTCATTTCCTCAAAGGCTGACGGAGGTTCCAGTGTCGAGATGCCTTCATCCGCTGGCTCAGTCGTTTCCAACGTGTCTGCATTATTCTCAAGATCACTGAAGATATTGAAATCCAGGCTGGATGTTCCTCCTGTCGATGCCCTGTCGTCTTCCCCACCAGCTTGATCTTGTTGCATGGGTTCTTCCGTCTGACGGTTTCCACCCTGTCCGTCATCTCCTTCTGACTTGTCCCCATTCGAGTTCGATGGTCCTTGTTTGTCATCATCAGCTTCTTCCTGGAATCTCGGTATGAGCAATGTACCGGCTGATTTATCTTCCTCTTCTCCATGGACCACTTTGGTTTCTTCGCAGCCGAAGGGTGCTAGGAAAATTCTCGTCTGCAATATTCCCGCAACTTTCATCTCTTTTCTCACACTGGTCAGGATTACTGAGGCTTCAGGCAATTCAGTCCTGCCTCTCATCCTCATTGGAGCTAAGCCTAGTCCCCTCCATTCCTCATCAAATCCTTCAGGCTTGGGAGTAGCGGCGTTGCTTATTCGCCTTCTCGTCGCTTGATCCGTGTACGCAAATCGTGTGTACTGTAACACGGCGGCATTTCTCCCCACGAAGTATGGATCCATCGTCGCCGAGAAATTCCCTACTCTCCTTTCATTGGTTTCGAATGCTCTCAACCTAGGAGTTTGTACTACGGAGACTGCTCCGAGCAACATCCTTCTTATCAGAGGGAATTCAGGGATTGCTTCGGGTAGCTTCTTGTAATCGCCCCAATCCTTCGTCTCTTCTCTCACCTTGTGATACGCTGCTGTGAGACGAGGCACTCTGGTCATTTCGCCATTCGTTTTGTCATAGGGCCTCAGATTCCAAAGCTTTGGAAACACCTCGATGTGCCCTCTTTCTACCTCTCCCATGCGGTCACAGAAGTGATCGTCAAAATTGATGACTGTCATCTCTGGCTCCGATATTTTCGCAAATAACAGATCTTCACTCATGAGCTCTCGCAATGCGTGCTGCTCACACCAGTTCAGTGTACTACCGTCCACTGCCGATATGAGGTTCAGGTGCAACACCGACCTCCTATATGCTTCCACTTTAACGTCAGGGAACGCAAAGGTGACTGCTGGTCCATAGATCACTGTCACGAACTCCGTGACTCCTCTGATCAGTGCCAAGGGATCGATTCTCATAGCTAAGCTCAAATCTGTTAACAGCGGCATGCCTCCAACATGTCGTCTAACATCTTCCTCTCTTTCAATTGTCTCGTCTTCTCCGGTTCCAAAGCGATTTCGCTGCAAGAGATACTGGATAAGAGTGTGTCTCAGATCTCTTATTTTGTTCCACGAGTCTGTGGATTTCTTCATATCCAGATTCCTCACTCTCTCTTTCATCTGCTCTGGACAACGTGCCAGTTTCATCAGTCCTCCCAAGTTTCCGTGGGTTATTGCGATCAATGTCAGAAGTCCATCTAGTCGCAGGTTCTGTATTCCATCCGTAAGCAGTATCACCGGTCCTTTCACGAAATTCTCCGCTCCAAATGTCACAAACAGGGCTATTAATTCCACTATCGATACTTTCACTACCGCTTGGAGGAATTCCTTTATCAAGTAGTGCGAGACTTTCGGGTAGACTTTTGCCAAGAAGGACGCGGTCCATCCGGCTCCCAACCCTTCTAGCATGCTGTCTGTCCTTTCAAATCCCTCCTGTCCTTTCACTTCCTGGGTCCAGAAGGTTTCCAGAGTAATCTGACACATTCTGTTCACGAACTCAGCTGTCTTTTCTCCGGCATTTTCCGCCAGGTTCACCTCCTTCAACAAGTAGGCGTGTATCTTAGTGATCATTACTGGGCCTTGCTGAAAAGCATCTGCACCCAATGCCGCTACTCTCGGATTCAGGTGTAGCCACTGGTTTGCTTCCGGCTTGGTTCTCAGCACCATCGCTTCCAGATGAGCTTGGTGGTCTTCACTCGCCACTTCCATTGCTCGGAACCACAAGTCGTTGGACATCGCCGTGATCACTCGATGGTCGTCATCTATTCCTGGTTTCCGTTTGAGTTGCCGACTGAAGTTGGACAGTTCCAACCCCAGCACTTCGTCCAACACCAACATGTGTAACGCGTGGTCCTTGAACCCTCTCATCGCGTTTGAGATATCTGACCATACTGCCGGCAGTTCAGCCTTAAGTGGCCTCAGGTTCTCCATTTCTATCATGCGATTCGGGGCTGATATGATCACATCATATTTTCCCTCCGAAAGTAAGGCTACCATTGCATACACAAATTTCAGTCCATCCGGGAGATATGCATATCCCGGAGACAACGCAAATACTACTCTCAACGTCACTTTATTGAATGATCCCTCCTTTGTCGCGTCTACCACTTCACCCATTGACTCCAGGATGTCTTTTATCGCTGGCCATACTGCGTTTTCTGCTGTTGCAGGATCTCTGAGCCTGCTCAGAAAACCTCTACTGTGTAGATGGTCATTGATGCCAGCAAACACAATCGTTATCGGGTTCATTTCTGTCTGCCTTTGTACCCCTATAGCCAATGACACTGATTGCAATAGGTCTAGGTCAACTGCGGCCAGCATTATGACGTCCGGCCAAAACAAAGACTTAGAGGTGTACACGAACTCTGAATTCGCTACTACCATGATTTTGGCCTTTCTCATCTCTGCTTTGTCGTAGGCGGCGAAGATGGTCTCATCTTTCTTTATCGCTGTCAATCCGCCATATCTCTGGGCATCACCATCTTGGTTCACTAGTTTTGGGTACACTCTCTCCTTCACATGACCAGGTGGTGTCGTCAATTGCCTAAATATCTTTACGTGTTGTCCAATCGGCGCTCTCGCCGTCAGGAATCTTCCTGGCCTTTCTTCACGATTCCTCTCATCATGGTTCAATCTCACATCTTGCAACGGTCTTGCATTCACAGGTCCTATTGTGTTGTTGGAGGGCAGTCCCTCCAAGTCGGCAAATCTCAAGGCCGTCGTGGAGCTGAAATTTATGCTAGCGGCTATCAACCAGTCTACGCCGGTTATCGAGTACAATCTGCTGACGGATAGCGTCGCTCCATTCAGCATCCTCCTTGCATCTTCGATGAAGCTCACTCTCTGTAGGTCCAGCTTCATTAGTTCTTCTTTGTATATATGCCAAGGAGACGGTATGGATCGCGACCACATCAATGAGCCTCTGCTCGGTCTCTCCTCTCGACTGGTACTCGTCGTCTCCGATCTAGTGTCCGATCTGGATGTGCCTGCTACTTCCTCGATTGGTTGGTTGACAGGTCCTATCCTTTTCCTAGGATGGATTGTCCTCCTCATCGGTGCTTCTCCCAACCGATCTTGTACGTCTGTTCTTCGACCTGGTTCACTGGAGCTTTGTTGCCGGTAATTTATGGCGGCTGGGACCGTACCCAAGCGTGTTTCCAGGTTAGGAGGCACAAAGGTGGTGATCACCGTATCACTCACCGTTCCCTCTTCCTTCAGCACTCCTGTGTCAAAGAGTTCTGCTTCCAGCTCATCCAACCGTTCTTGGAAGACTCGATTCAACCAAGCTTGTCCTTCGACACTGTCGAAGTGGATGCCATCTGTGGTCAGTCTGGCTTGATCCATGGCTCTCAATTCATGTTCAATGTCCATGAGGATCATTCTTCCGGCGTTTCGATTTGCTAGGTTTCTCAAGATGTTGTTCCATCTCATGACTCCCTCGTTGTGCCTTCTTCCTGATGCTGTCAGGCTTCTTGTGTTCATTGGCACAGTGCAAACGGTCAGTACCGCGCAACTGAACTTCTGCCAGAGAGTAGTAAACAAACACACCATCATTGCTTCCCACAGTGCTTCCTGCTCATCTGATCCTCTGGAGATGTCATTCGTCCCAACTAAGATCATCACATTGGGTATCTTCCCTGGATTCATCAGCTCCACCATGCGATATAATTGGGCAATCGTCGCGCCTCCAAAGGCCATCACCGTGGTGACCCACGAGGTCCTCAAATTCGACAGCACTCTGACTAAGCTGTCTCCCAATATCAGGTGAGATGTCCCGAGTGGTGGTTGCTGCAGGTTCACCGCCGGGCTCCAGGTAGCTCGATTGAAGCAGGCTCTCGGATCTGTCTCCGGAACTCCCGTGAAACTATACTTCAATTGATTATTCTTCTGCACGTCCATTACACGAGACACTTTCTTCGCTGGCATCTTCCTTACTTTTCTCTCGGTGATCTTCGAACTCCCCCTGAGTGGCGTCACGTCACTTATCCCTTGTCTGATTATTGTCTGGGAGAGTTGTACTCTGCCCGTATCGTCAATCGTTCCATAGGGTGCAGTCACCCCGGAACCTGGTGCATTCTTGTTAGCGATCAATCGTCCAGCGGTCTCTATCAGTTTTCTCACTGTCTGTTCTACGACGGGATCACCCAAGGTGTCACTAGGATCCGGGATTGTTACTCGGTTCGTCTCTGCTGGAAGCCGTGTCTCCGTTGTTTGACTCATTTCTCGAGGTGTCAAGAGCTCCATCGGGGACTGCCCACGAGGAATATCCCTTGCAGGTATCACTTTCTCAATGGACGTCGTCAACGCCACCTGCTCCGATCGCTCTTTGTATTCCTGCCTTAAGCGTTCGATCTCTTGACCCTGCTTTTTGTTGCAGTCTTCAAACAACTTTCTCCACATGTCCCGGTCTTCCTCCATCGCCAGCATGGTCTTCGTCATATCGTTTAACTCCTTCTTCGTACTTCTCAACTGATCGTTCATCTCGTCCAGATCTTGTATGGTTTGGTTCGTCTGAACCTTCTGTGTTACTTTCGCCCCTTTTGGTGGCACAGCTGCTCTCAGTGGTGAACCAGACGAGGTCGCCTCGCTGTTCATCTCCCGATGCATTCTCGTCAGCCCAGGTTTGGGCTTGGAGGGCATTGGCATCTCACCTGGTTGGTAAGTCCTAGAACTTCCCAACCCAGGCTCATTCGCCAAGTCACTCCCTGAGAGAGCCCCGTTTCTCCACCTCATCACTCTCATGTTCGGGCGGTCTAGTACTCCTCTTTCTCCATATGCTGCCATCAACAGGACTTCCGTGGGGCGGTCCCCACGGTTGTCGTGCCCCAAGATGTTAATCAGGGCGGTCAGCAACATGACCACCTCTGGGTCCTCCAGAGCGAAGTCTCGTTCGATCAGCCGACAATAGATCGCATCTACCATCGGTCCTACATATGCCTCTGCCAGGTCCATCATTTCATCCAGGTTGAAATTGTCCATACTGTTCTTTCCAAGTTTGATTTGATTTCGATTTCAAGTTTTGACTCAAGTGAGCAATTAAATGATCAATCAGGATCTAGAAAAGAAATCACGAATGTCACACTTGTCAATTTCACCTTAACATACGTCGTTAAAATTTGCTTAAAGACAGTTCAGATAAAAAGATATTTATCCTAAAATTTATTAAAATCAATTGGTCTCTAAAATTTTGGAATTCGACCTAAGATTGGACAGTCCAAACTTTGGATCTATTCCCAAGATCGTCTTTTAGTTTTTCATGGTCACTAACCCCTACTTGCCCATGATCTTAATAACCTAACACATAACATAACATAACGTAACATAACACACATATCACCTATTACATGCAGCTTGGTCTTTGGCCTAACACCCTCTCGCACATCACTCAGCCTATACTTAAGTAATATTTCTTATGTAGATACACTTGTATGCTCGTATCAGAGAATATCACGTGTACAAGCGCGTACAATTCCCGAGGATGCAGTCTTCCTCTATTTGGATCGTACACTGGAAGCGAAAGCTCCTTCACGTCCATTTCCACAAGGAAGTCCCTCAGCCTCGTCAAAGACAAGACTAGGTTTTCTGGGTCCACGTGCTGCTTCTCTGTCGCCCTCGTTACCAAGAAGCATAAGTACTTTCCCGGTATCTGCGACACCGCCGGGGGTAAGGCTGCTACGCCCCCTATCCCTGGTCTTTGCTTCCAAAGGAATTCCACGTTTTTATATTCCCTCTTAAAATCTGCCGCTAGCGCCGTCCTAGAACTCATGTCTGCGGTGATAGCTACCGCACATGTTCTGTTTGTGAGTATGAAATCACTGTCTGTTAGTATTATGTTACTAGAATATTCATTTGGTAAATTAAAATATGACTCAACTACCCTGCCTATGTCAGGTTTCTTAGGTTCTTCACCTGTTTCTGCTTCTAAGTTTCCTGTTTCTCTTGCTATTCTCAATTTTTTTATTATCAAGTTTTCAGTGTGGGTAAGTCCTACCCCCACTCCCCGGACAAAAATATCCATCGGCGTCCCCGTCGATCGCATACCGGGTATTAAGTCAAGATTAGAAGCTGGAATGAGAAGTTGTCCTTCCTGGGCAGCCCAGGAAGGATCATCTCGTTCGGTCATAATGTATTTCGCGCTTTCGCGATCTACGTCTTGAATCGTAACGCTGGTCTTTTCAGGGTCTGATGTCATGTCGTTCAGCCACTCTAAGACACGCAGGTTCGTCAGGTCTTGTTCATTTGACTGCTGTTGCTCATCGTCGAACTCCACTTCGGGTTTCGACCAGTCGTCAACCCACTCATCGTTGTGATCATCGACTATGTCAATGTCCTGTGACACTGTTATTTCCTCTAAACCCACTACTTCCTCCACTATTTTCTTTAGATCTATCCTATCCACTACAAAGTCGTCACCGTAAGGATTGTATTTCTTTCTTAGTCTCGTCCCGTCTTTCTGACGAGTCTGCATCGTGAACGGAAGATCTGGTTCCATGTTCTTGGGAACCTCTGTCTGTTCGGAATCCCGCCAATCTTCCTCTGCGTAGGGCAAGGTTTCATCGTCCGCTTCGATCTGTTCGTTTGGATCCAGGTCCAATGGTGTATCCGTACCTTCCTCTACGACTTCGTTTCCATCGTTCTTCTCCCTGGTGCCTTTTTCATTGACCTCACAAGCAGGATCCATCATTAGATAATCCCCTTCTTCCATGTCTGCAGGTATACACCAGTCTTCTGTCGATGGATTGTGTGGCTTGATGTTCTCGTAGTGGGCGGCTCGGCCAGTACTCAGTCTATAAAAGCGTCCCTCTTGGTGCACCTCTGTAATCATGAAGGGTCCCCTCCACTTCTTCAGAAGCTTTTTTGTCCCTTTCGGTGGTATAACGTTCTGAAATACCCATACGTAGTCTCCCACCGAGTAAGCCTTTGCACCAGCTGCTTTCTTGTCGAATCTTTTCCTCTGCCTTGCCTGTGCCTGCTGAGTGTTTCGTCTACACAAGTCGTTCAACTCCTGTTGGCGTCTGATCACATCCCTCACGTAGACCTGTGGGGATGTTTTATTTCCCTCATACTCTGGGTAGAAGAATGTCAAAGGTAAAGACTTCTCGTGTCCCGTCAGCATCATGTGTGGACTGACTCCAGTGGTGGAGTGTTGCGTGCTATTATAAGCTCCCATCACCTGTGGAAGGTATCTGTCCCAATCGGTCATGTACCTGGAACAATATACCCTCAGCATCGACACTAACGTCCTATTCTGTCTTTCTACTAAGCCATTCGTCTGAGGGTGGTATGTCGTGGAGTGAGCCTGAGCGACTTGTGACCGTCTCATAAGCTCTTTCGTAAGCTCGCCTACGAAAGCCGTTCCATTGTCCGATTGAAACGTCATTGGACATCCGTGTCTTGCTATCCACGTATTGATCAGGTGGTCGCATGTCTCTTCCGCCGAGGCAGTTATGCAGGGCACGGCCTCTGCATACTTCGTGAAGTGATCTATCATGACCAAGACTTGGTTGTAACCGCTGTCTGTCATGCATATCTTCTGGTGATCTATCTGCACCACCTCGTTGAATTCAGACGACTCAATTGATTGTAAAGGAAATCGCAACTTCCTAGGATCCTTGACCTGTTGGCATGACAGACATGCTGTCACCCATTTCTCGCATGCCTTTTTCATCCCAGGCCACTCAAAGCGCTTCAGGATCCTCTGATGCACTTTGTCGATCCCTTGATGGCCCATCTGATCATGCGACCTGAATAATAGTTCTGTCTGATGAGTTGCGGCAACACTATCGCGTTATATTTGTATAAGACCTTGTCTTCTTCTCTTCTCCTGCAAGCCACGATCCCGTCCTTGTTCAGATATAATCTCCCCTCCTTCTGCATGAAGTATTGTCTCAGGATCCTATAGCTGTCTTCTTCCAGGTCACCTTTGTCAGGTGCACCGTTTTCTATCCACCTTTTTAGGTTGCTTGTCATGCGATCATTTCTCTGCGCCCTTAGAAGGTCCGAGAGTCTGTATCTCGCCTTCAAGTACGTCTTCATGACTCTCATCTGACTGTTCAGCTCGTTGGGCTGATGTGTGTCTTCTTCCATCTTAACGCACCAAATCTTCGCCAACGGTTGTGTTTCTTGTTGAAACGGCTGAAGATCAGTCCTGACTACCTCTTTCTGCGGCAACAGGCTTATCGAACGTTTCGATACCGCTATCGTTTCTAAGTCATCCGCTGCGTTGTCAAAGACTCTTTCGCTTGGTATTAGGTAGCAATCACTGTCAGGATCCTGGTACACCTCTCTGTCCAGGTTTCTCGCCCGAGTTTCCACTAGTAGCGTGTGTATCGCCAGTTCTGACAGTTCTGATCCCGAGGTCGAATCCCTGTCTGAATAGGTGTTCATTCTCGAGCTTTCTGACTTATCATCCGTCGAAGGTGTTGTGCTGGAGACTGCACGCTCCTCCAGATCATGTCCGTATTTCCTTCGCATCCATCTGAACTCCCCGGACAAAACTTTGTTCTCTAGGTCCTGTTTCTCATCAGGAATTTTCTCGTCTATCTCGGACTCCCCGGACAAATTCACTTGTCCCGGGTGTTGATCTTGTGATTGCTGGTTTTTCTCCTCATCCTTCTCCCCGGACAAATAGTCTTGCAGCAGATTTTGTTCTACCTCTTCACCCTCTTTTTCCCGGTCTACAAAGGTGACGGTTTTCTTTCGCTTGCTGCTCCCCTGTTCTTTCCGCCCGTAAGAAGTACTGGTTAAAATCTCTTGGGGTATTGAGGATACTAGTTGCTGAACTATTGTCCTACAATCCCTCTTGTTCTCTTCGTGCTGTTGTCTGGACGGCATGATCTTCACTTTCTTACTGACTGTTAGCGATGCCACTGCTGCTGTCCACTCGGGGTCATCTCTGGTCACTTCTCTTTCTAACAATCCACCCAGCATCCGCATTACTTGTGGAGTGACTTGCACCGTTTTATCCAATAATGAGAGGCTGTTTATATTCATGCGAGAGAGTTCTTGCTGGACCAGGTTCGAGCGCAGCAACAAATCTAAGGGGACTGGATCCTCCTTGGACAGGATCTTTATCTCAGCTGCTTTCTCTACAGGTAACTCAGGATGCTCTGGAATTGGATGTCCAGACTTATCCAACCATCTCGTTAAGGGAAGCGCTTCATAAGTTTCTTTGTCCAGAAACGAGAATCCCTCCTTTACTTCCGCCTGATTGGCCTGCTTCTGCTCCAATCTTTCATAGAACTCAGTTTTCTTGCTGAGACTGTCAGCATTCTGATGTTTATCACGCATCCTATGTTCGATTATCATATGGTAGCCATCCAATCTGACTATCCATCTACCAATATAACTCTGATCCATCGAGTAGGTCTTCAACCAGGATAACGCTCTGTTGTCCACGCGTAACTTGAAGGGAGCGCTCCCCAAGTATGCACGGTACTTTTCCACGAAGGTGACTACTGCAAACATTTCTGCTTTCGGTGCGCCATATTTCATCTCTGTGTCACTCAAGACCTTGCTGCCGTATGCAATGGGACGGAGGACTGTTCTTCCGTTCCATTCTTGCTCTTGATGCAATATTCCTGAGATGGCCACCACCGATGCGTCTGTGTCAAGAACATACATGCCCTTTTCTGTAGGCATGCCCAGCACTGGCGCTTCGCACAGTTCCCGCTTTATGTTCTCGAAAGCAACTTGTGCCTCATCGTTCCATTCGAACTTTTTCCCTTTGTTGCGCATCAGCTTCTGCATCGGGTACACCTTGTCCGCGTATCCTTTTATGAATTCTCGGTAGTAATTGGCAAACCCTAGGAAGCTCATGAGCTGTGTGTCCGTTCTAGGAGCTTTCCATGTCAGCACAGCCTCTACTGCTTCTGGATCTGGCCTCACACCATGCCGGTCCACCATTCTTCCCAGGTACTTGATCGAATCCCTAAGGATTTCACATTTCGATGGTTTGCATTTCAAGCCTGCTCTTTTCATACATCCGAAGACCTCATCGAGCCGGTCAATGTGATCCTCTAGGGTCGGTGTCGCTATGACTACGTCATCCACGTAGCACATCAAGAGATTCCCGTACTTTTTGGTCACTCCTGTCAAAGCCTGAGCCATCAGCCTTTGAAAAGTTGCTGTTGCATTGCACAAGCCGAAGGGCATCCTCTTCCACTGGTACAACCCCAATTCGCACGCGAATCCGGTTTTCTCCCTGTCCTTCTTTCGCAGAGGAACCTGCCAGAAGGCAGAACCCAAGTCCAATGTGGTGAAGAACTTTGCATCACCAAGTTTGGATAGGCTCTCGTCTATTCGTGGTATCGGGTACGCATCTTTAATCATTACCGCGTTCAAGTAACGAAAGTCGCAACAAAATCTAAGCTGCCCCCCTTTCTTTTTCGCCATTACCACTCCGCAAGCCCATGGTGATTTCGAGGGTTCTATCATGTCGTATTCAAGCAACATTTCTATTTCCGCTCGGCACGCTTCCGATTTATGTGGCGTCATTCGCCTTGCGCCTTCCCTATGGGGAACGGCGCCCTCTTCTAGTTCGATTTCGTGTTCGACGAAATTACAGCAACCGATGTCCGCCTTATGTTTTGAAAATACTTCGGCGTTCCGATCTAGGAGGTCCCGCAATTTTTCAAAATCTCCCTCATCTATTTTTCCTTTTAAATGTTCTATTTCTGGCAAAACCGGTTTGTCAGAATCTAGTTCATATGACGAGGGTCGTTCCGGAAAATTCGAGCAGCTTGATAAGCCGTCGTCCGTTTCGGATTTCATTGAAAACAATTTACGAATAGATTTTAATTCATTAATTCTCTTTAAGATTTTATCTTTATTTGCATGATAAGGACAGTCTTTCACACTATATTTCTTCAAGTTTTGTGTCTCTTCATAGTCGGTCCTCATCGGCAATGCGTAACCAAGCTTCTTTCCACGCTGGATTGAAACCGTGGTGTCCAGTGTGTTCAACAACACACTGACACACAGTCCGTTTCGCGTTACCGAGAAGCTCCGGCCTAAAATCACCGAACTCTGACTATTTGGATTCGGTACTAAGCAAACCTGTTTGCTATCACTTAACGAATTTAAATTTCTCATTCTAAAAATTGCTACTACAGCTTGTCCTGGTTGTAACTTTACTTTTCTATCCAAAAAAACTGGTACCTTATTTTCATCTGTTATTATCCTATTAATGGGCCTCTTAACATACTTTCGGTCCGGGTTTCTAATCCGTATTAGACCGTTGTTCAAGTCAATCATCACGTCAAAATTCCTGACAAAATCTCTGCCCAAGATGAATTGGTCGGCGTCGTCCAGATTCTCTACCACCAGGAAGCTCATCCAAAGGTTCCGTCCTCCCATGTGAAGGACCGTCACCGGTGTTCTTCCGGCTACGTAGATAGCTCCTCGATTTGCAGCGGCTAGTCGGAGATTCGTAGGAATCAAGTCTTCCCGCGTGAAGCCCATTCTCTCCCAGGTTTTTATCGGCATCACACTCACCACCGCGCCTGTGTCCAGAAGCCCTGTGACTCCGATTTTTGTTCCGTTGGTGTCAAGCAGGTGTGCTGTCACATCTGCTTCATATCCAATATGTACCGCGTCTTGTTCCATCATGGCGTCATGGCTTATCCTGCGGACTTTGAGTTCCTCTTCACCCAAATAGATCTGCCCCATTTGGTCATCATCTGTTGTTATGTAAGTCCTGGTGTAGATGCTGATTCCATCCACGTTCAGCATTATTTGATACGGCCCATAGACCTCCAAGTAGCGTCCATGAAGTTTCTTCATGCGAGGGCCACCCGTCGTTAGTAGTGCCCGCACAGCTCTCGACTCAGTGCGTGGCTCCACCTGCCTCAGATAATCTGCATATGTGTCCAAATGCATTAAAGTGAACTCTGATGGTTCACTCAAATTTCTTATTACCTGGTGTCCAGCCACTGAGATTATCGACTGTATCTTCTTTCCCTGCGGCGCCATGCCGAACCTCTTACCGGAGATCACTTTAAGTTTCATATCTAAACTGCTTGGTGTTTTCGTCTCTTCGAACTCCGTTGCCTCGAAGGTATTCAGTTGCTCCTGAAGCTTTTCATTTTCCAGTTCAAGTTTCACTTTTTGTTCGATCTCTTTCGTCACCAATTCCTGCTGTACTCTATTTAAAGCATCCTTTGCGGCTGCCTTATAATCGATCTTGAAGTCATCGGCCGCAGTTGCTGGTTCCGGTTCACGTGCTTCTTCTGTTACCGCTTGCATTTTCTTTGCCGCCAGCTCTTGAGGTTTGTCCTTCCTGCGTGCCTCTGCTTCGCTCAAGAGTCGAGCCTTGCTTGCTTTCACTCCTGACAAAGCTTCTTCATGCCTTGGATGCTTGATGTCTGCCACTGCATCCCAGAATTGCGGACAATCTGATTTAAAATGACCTTCCAAGTTACAAAAGAAACACCTCGGGCCAAATTTCGCAATTAATCCTCTCATGAAATCCTCATGATCCAACTCTGACGCATCTTCGTCCTCGAGGCTAAAGCCTATTGCTTTCATGCCTTGTTTGTAAGCTGGGCATGCTGACACATGATGGTCTGTTGAACTGCAATTAGCACAAGAACGTCTCTTGTCCATATCATCCCTCGGTTTGTACCAATTGTTCCCTTGGTTAGCTGGTCCGTTGTTAAAATTGCCATAATTGTTCTTGTAATATCCAGATCTCGAAGGAGGTTTCAACAAAAGATACTCTTTTGATTTGAGCCTCAACTCCTCCGGTGTTGGCGCATTAGTTGATAGTGGTGTGTAATGCGTTGCTAGCATCGTACGAAGTTCATCATTTTTCACACCATCGATGAATTTTGAGGCTACGGCCAGGTTCATCCTTCGGTTTGACTCATCCGGTTGGCTGCGTCTTCTCAGCATTTCCAAATCATCGAGAAACTTGTCTATTGTTTCATCTTCTCGTTGCCTCCGTTTCTCGAAGCGCATCATCGCCTGGTGCCCCTGCACCCCTGATCCGAAACGGTTTAATAAGATTTCGAAGATTTTCTCAGCAGTGTCACGTTGATACTGTTTCTTGGCCATGACACAGTTCAGGGCTGTCCCTTCTAAGTTGCTGGTGAGCGCGCTGCATTCCTGTCTCTCAGACAAGTCTTCTTCCTCGAAATGCAGCTTCATTACCTCTATCCAGGTATCAATACAGCCATCAGATTCGTCTTTGTAGCATCTTGGTTTCTTAAAGACTCTTCTGGACTTTTCACTGCGTTCATTGGTTCTAGATAACCGCGTCAGGAATGTCTCCAAAGACCTGTTCAGGGGTTCAAATGCTGTGACCATTGCCGTAGCATCCCTTGAGAGTCCCGCTTGAGTGTCCTCACACCTTGTCGAAGGCTCTGTGTGCGGTGCATCCCTGCAATCCGAATCACCTTGAGCGTTTCCCGCTTGGCCCATGTGACTCCTCCTCGGGCTTGTATGCCCCATGTTGCCAGAATCGCTTCTCCCAGTCGCATGTGTGCTTTGCGTTGGTCGTTCGTTCGAGGTTTGTCTGTTCCCCGTTGAACTCGCTCTACTGTTCGGGCCCCATGCTGTATTACCCCTTGTGGCATAGCCTGATGAACTGCCCCTGCCTCTAGTGGATCCATTTGTCTTCCTCCTTTGATGTTCATTGAAGTTCACCCTCGGTTCCCTGCTGGGACCTCCCGAGTTCGGCTCTCCTTCTTTTGGTCCACTCTTGCTGCTTAGTAGCCCGTCCAACCTATCCATGATAGCCTGCGTTCGCCTCTCCATCATCGCGTCTATCTTTGTGTCAAGAGACCCAAGAGACTGCTCTTGCTGAATTCTTAACTTCTCCATGTCGGCTCTTAAGCGTAACTCCCTCTGTTCCGCTTCTCTTGTCATTCGCGACAAGTTCCTCGTCATATGTTCGTCCGTTCTTTCTTTCAAGCGTTTTTCGCTTCTGTCAACTTCTTGTCTGTTGCGGTTTATTTCTTCCCGCAGACTTTCTCTTTCAATGTGAACTGCTCTTTCTAGTTCACTCATCCTTATCGACATCTGTTCATTTTGTTCTCCTAAACTGCCCACTATGTTGTTTAAGGCTTCTTCTAGTGCTGCCCCGTTATCCACGAGTGGCGTCACTAGTGGCGGTGTAACCCTGTCGGAGCCAGGTAACTTCGTGCTTGTCGAGATCCGGGCCTTGACTCTGTGCTTCAACGTCTTTTCATTATTTATTTCAGGATCCATTAACGCATTGCCGAGCCCTCTGGTTCTATTCTCTTCAGGTTGTGGCTCCGAACTTGTCCTAATCGCGAAGTCCTTTGACTGGCCCGGTGTGTTTGCCTCCTTACTTATCGTTGTCACTACACCAAATTTGTCCATGGTTCCAGTCTCTCTTCCGACGTGTGCCTCACTCTCCTGGATCGAACTATTGAGGCTGACTTGAGATCCAAAGTCCCCTTGCTCCTCTTCATCCTCTTCCTCCTGGGATTCACCGTCATTTCCTGCTCCTCCTCCCATGCTGAATGGAAAGATGTTTCCGAAGGTGTTCTTCATTCTTTCTGAGAATGATGATGACGTTGTTTGTTTCCCCGTTCCGCCTGCCATCATAGTGTTGTCTGTCGGAGATCTTCTAGTTGCCGTTACTTCAGTTGAGATGTCGGACAGTTCCGACATCTCCTCTCGATCCAATGTCCCGGTGGAAGTGGCAAAATCATGGCCTTGTTCTACCGGGGTAGATTCACTCGCCAGCCTTCTGCCTCTCCCTTCCAGTTCATTTACTTCCTGGTTGTCATTCATGGTATGGTCCGTATTGACCTCCACTTCTAACAGTTCTCTTCGCTCTTCTGAGGTCTTTTGACTTCTCGTTTCAACCATTCTGCCTGAAACCGTCCCCCTTTTGTCAGACCGGGATCGCTTGATCCAATCCACAAAAGGATCGGTCATCGTTTTTCTTTGCTTTTCAGGTATGAATTTCCTAGAGCTATTACCTCGTTTTGGTATCCTTGACTTGTCTAAACTCATTCTTTATTTGTCACTTTCCTATGCCTACTCTTGACTCAATTGCTAGAGACCTTATAGTTTTATTAACAAAAATAATGACACAACACAATAAATTTCACCAGAATCTATTAAATAGTGACCACGAATCCCTGTATGTTGTCAGAGTACAGTTTGTATAAAATTTATTCACACTAGCCGATTATCGGTCCAAAGATCTGGAAACTAGCACATTATGATGTTATCAGTCAATTTAAAAGATAGTGTAGTCACTACCCAATCAAGCACAGTTTAGGTTGATTTAAAATCAAAAACAAAAAAATATATATATTGACACAATATGAATGTATATATAAAAAACCGTATGTGTCTTGTACTCTTAGTCGGTCGCAGTACAATAGTCGAACCTGTCTTTTAAAGAAAAAGCTTTCCCTGCTTGGTGCTGCACCAAACAGACAAAACTTTGAAGGCAGTAATTTTCTCAAGTGGGCGTCTATTGCACCCACCGAGTACTGTGTTACCTATCTGCCTTCGGACTGCCCGAGCTAGACCTACTAAAATCCTCAGGGCAGTCACTTTCCCCAAAAACGTATTATGTTTCAATCCACACCAATGAGTCACGCTCTTTTTAATTTAGACTTAGTGTCGCGAATATCCGAGTTCGGACCTGTTTTGTATTAGTCTGGTTCTTTTTGAGAGGCAAGTTACCAGTGCAGTCACTGATACCTAGCCTGTGTATTAATAACCTAATACCTCTCGCTTTTTAGTCTTTCTTTCGTTTACCTAAGTCCTTAATAAAATAATACCCCTCCGGATTGGCACAAATAGGACCCTTCCGGACTGTCAGAATATAGACCCCTCCGGATTGGGACCCCTCCGAGTTAGTTAATAGTAGACCCCTCCGGATTTGGACCCCTCCGAATTAGCAACTATAAGACCCCTCCGGATTCGGACCCCTCCGGTTTTGTGGAAAGTAGACCCCTCCGGATTCGGACCCCTCTGACTTCGGAGCCCTTAGCTCTGTCAAAGTAGCTTTTTGTAGTTTTCTTAATTTCAGCTTATACCCCTCCGGATACGTTCTGCGTTGCTATTATGCTGTTTGAATTAACTGGGAAGGGTATAGGGTCCTTTCCTAGACCCCTCCGGATTGAAGTTAAGGCACTTATTTGACAATTCACACTAACGGTGAAGGGTCTTATCACTTGCCTAATTTCGACTCTATTATGGTTGTCTTGTGCCTTCCGCCCTCCCTTTTTGTCTAGAACTGTCCTAAGTTACTTAGTTCAATCGCTATCAACTTTTGGTAGGGGTATAAGGGTTTTTCAGAAAAATTTATAAAACGTGAAGGGTGTACCCCTCCGGATTTGTGTAATTTGCTAAAAACAATCTCAAAAAATTTTCTCGCTCGCTTTTTCGAGTAATTCTCTTTCCTACTAGTAAGTTCAGCTAATTTCTGATCTATTGGTACCAAGATCAACTCAATATGCTCAGTAGTTCCAAAGTTATTAACTAAAACGTCTTTCTTCCAAACTCAAAAATTTTCTCTCTTATAGGTTCCGCCTAACTTTTTCCGCAAATCTGGTCCTTTCGACCTAAAAATTATTGATCTGAGCTCACAAGGCCTATACTCTTCTATTTCAATGCAAAAGACCCGATCTAAAACGCTTTTGTAGAAAAAATTTGCGAAAAACTATGCTACCTGGACCCCTCCGGATTGATGAATCCACCAAATCAAACACGTTATGTTCGATTTCTCTGCAACCCGGAAGGCTTTCGGGTAGCGGATTTTAAGACTTGTAGATTCACTAGTGGACGTTGTCCGAACAACTATTTTTACTGTCCTACCTCAAAAATTTCCAAAAATTTTCTAAATTTTTAGTGTTTCTTACTATCAAAAATTGGGAAAATTTGGTTTTTGGTACCAAACTAGTTCCAACCACTTCCGAACTAAAGTTAACCGGTTCTACTTATTGCAGTAGTGCAGTTACGATGTAACACACTAACTTAGCGCTTTTTTCCGTTTCAAAAAATATCGATATCTCAAAAATCGCGACTTGTGGGGGGATCAAAATATCGCTATTTTGACCCTAAAAACCGGTCTGTTTTCGTTGTTTTTCACTGAAAAACGATATGTGACTATTAATATAGGCTATATGAATAATAATATTAGTAATACTATACCCCTCCGGGTTTGTTTATTATCCAAATTAAGGTGCTTAACTCGGATATTCGCAGTTCGGTGAAGGGTCACTACAGTGCAGCACTGTCGAGCCACCCACAGATTACTATCTTACTTTTTGTACCAAAAGGGATACAAAACTTGTTAACGATACCCAACAGTCGATTGTTGTTGTCGTTGAGCCCCTTCTTGTTGCTTCTTGAACTGCTTGCCGGATCGGTCTTCACCCAAGACCCTTCCGAATTGAGCGCAAATCAGCTGACCCTTCCGGATTGAGCGCAATTTATCATTAACGTGCTTAAATGCTCAAATAACCCTACAGTACAAGCCTCACAAACGGGCTACAAAATTGATCGTAACGATCCTGACTGATATAAATGCCTGTAACAACAATATATCTATCAACAACAAACGGGGGGGTTGAATCACATCTTGTCTGGGGGGATGATTTCTACTGATTTTTTACTTTTTTACTGTTTTTGGTTTTTTCGGTTATTTTTTATGTTTTTTGTTTTTCTTGGGTACTATACTACTTTTTGTTTGGTTTTGCTGATATCTTTAAGTGTTTTTGGTCACAAACCACTCAGGGGATGAGGGGTTCATGATTCCCCCCACCCTTCCTGGTTCGTGAATTTTCGGTCTTAACTAGGTTAAAAAACTATTCACGGTAATCCGGAAGGCTTCCGCGTTCCGAACTACCCTTCCGCCCCGGCAGTTTAGGCCTATTAAGGGCGTTAATGTGAGCATCCGCTCGGCGCGGAGTGCTCGTTAACGGTTCCGCCGGTCATGATGTTATGAAAGAATAACACCCAGGAGCGCCATAAAAACATACATGTAACATTCGCCCGGAAGATACATATCGACGGATAACAAAACTAAGTCTTAAGACGACTGGCTAGCGTCTAAACAGAGCTTTGCATGTTTTTCACCGTCTCTACCAAGCCAGTACTTTTCGGTGGTCTTTCTTACATCAGGCTGACAAAAACGCTACTGTTCTCCGGCTTCGACCAGAACGCTCAAATTAACTGAATTACATGCAAAATTAGTGAGCTCATGGCTGGGTCTCTGTATCCCCAGACCATGAGGTCACTCCTAAAAACAGGGCTACTACTTATCATATTACTATTGTTTTTGTTCAGTAGATAAAAATCATCATCTCCATCGAAGATGGATCAACCCTTTCCCCCCAACTCCTAGCACCTCATCCTTGTCAAAACTAATCAAAATATCAGTTAAATTCAAGTCAGGACATGACAGGATGCTAAAAGTTTATGTGAGTTAATAAAAGTTTCCGTCCCGAGACCCTTCCGGATTCTTGAATCCGCCGAATCAAGCTCCTTAATCTTGATTTCTTGCTAATCCGGAAGGCTGGTTCTCACCCTTCACCGTTGTTGGCAACGGCCTTGCAACTATTGTAGCAGCACAATAGTTGCAACTCGGAACGTTCTCTGCTATTCTGTAGTTCGTTGTCGTTTTCCAATCTCGATTTTCGTACTGTTCGCAATCGCAGATAAAAGTTGTTCTGTTTCTTTCTGCTATTTTAGCCAAAATGGCCGTTTTAACATTTCTCAGAAATGTTACGTCATCACTTCGAAAAGTTAAAATTTAGAATTCCAGAATCTTCTAGCCTTCACCGTTTGGCCAATCATTCAAATAACGTCCTTATCCATTCTAAATCGCCAATTCGGAAGGTTCACTGCTAAAATCCTGAATTCTGCAGAGACTGCATTTTGGCCATTCTGGTCGAATGTCACACTCTCTATCGGAAATTAATTTGCATTTGCAATCTTGCAACATGCTAATTCGCGTTCTATCAAGTGATTCAGGTCTTCCAAACAGAGTAATGGCCTGAATCTCAAGTGATTGGCTCAATATAGCAGTGGTGAAGTGGTTACGTGGTTACGTCTCCGCCTCTCAATCGAAAGGTCGGATGTTCGAGGCCCACCATGATCCGTGCTCGTTGCTTGAGGGTGAGGCAACATTACCCAGCCCAGAAAAATAACCAAAAAAAAATTGCATGTAGTTCTTAAGCAGGGTACAACAGCGGTTCGCCGTGATGAGCTGTACAGCTCGTATGTTGGTCCTATCCCTCGTGGATAAATGATCTTAAAAAGCCTCTTTTTTAAAAGTTAGTTACAAGCAAACAAACGCCTTTCTTAGAACATTTGCGAACGAAATATCACATCTTGTTCGAATTATTTTTAGGTTCTATAGGTTGCCAGCTCAACTAGTTCAAAACAAGTATTAAATATATCCAATTATATTCTTTAAAACCATCACTGTAAAATACTTAGAACTAAGCAATCAAGATCCATGAATAAAGTTACAATAAATTGTAGGGCTGAAACTATTTATAGTTTCAATCAGAGAAGAATAAACTTAGCAAACAGTTGCTCTTTCTTGACTCTTACATCGCAACAATACCAGTATAAACTAGATCTTTTGAGACTGGGAAATATAGAGCAAGATTAGGATCGGTATTAGACTAAGAATTTGAACGAACCTATCCGACCGAAAATAAGATAGCGTGACGAACAGACGGTTTACCTTATCCGAAATTACTCTATGAGAAAGCCACTCCGGATGTGACATTCGACAAGAATGGCCTGAAATGCATGACAACAACGAACTTTTATTTGTAACAGTTGAATGAGAAAACTGGCTATTTCGAAGAATTAACGGTGTTAATAGCTAAATTGAACGGATTGGGAGAGGTCGGTTTTGCCTGACATGTGAAATTTTAAAAACTCGTTCGTTTGTAAAGAAAGACACGTAACAATTTTAATTTTCACGACTACTGAAAAAACGCGAAAATCACAACGAAGGTTTTTCGCTAGTCGTAATAAGACAAAGCACGGGAAATTGATTCCAGTTGAGACTTGTTTTTCTAGTAAATAGAAAGATTTGGCTAATTTAGATGGTCTAGATTGTCTGTCTGCTTATTTTTGTCTGCTTAGTTCCACAGAAAGGACTTTTTTGAAAACTTCGATTTTTTATAGTATACCCAAAGCTCTGGGCAGTCACTTTCCCCAAAAACGTATTATGTTTCAATCCACACCAATGAGTCACGCTCTTTTTAATTTAGACTTAGTGTCGCGAATATCCGAGTTCGGACCTGTTTTGTATTAGTCTGGTTCTTTTTGAGAGGCAAGTTACCAGTGCAGTCACTGATACCTAGCCTGTGTATTAATAACCTAATACCTCTCGCTTTTTAGTCTTTCTTTCGTTTACCTAAGTCCTTAATAAAATAATACCCCTCCGGATTGGCACAAATAGGACCCTTCCGGACTGTCAGAATATAGACCCCTCCGGATTGGGACCCCTCCGAGTTAGTTAATAGTAGACCCCTCCGGATTTGGACCCCTCCGAATTAGCAACTATAAGACCCCTCCGGATTCGGACCCCTCCGGTTTTGTGGAAAGTAGACCCCTCCGGATTCGGACCCCTCTGACTTCGGAGCCCTTAGCTCTGTCAAAGTAGCTTTTTGAAGTTTTCTTAATTTCAGCTTATACCCCTCCGGATACGCTCTGCGTTGCTATTATGCTGTTTGAATTAACTGGGAAGGGTATAGGGTCCTTTCCTAGACCCCTCCGGATTGAAGTTAAGGCACTTATTTGACAATTCACACTAACGGTGAAGGGTCTTATCACTTGCCTAATTTCGACTCTATTATGGTTGTCTTGTGCCTTCCGCCCTCCCTTTTTGTCTGGAACTGTCCTAAGTTACTTAGTTCAATCGCTATCAACTTTTGGTAGGGGTATAAGGGTTTTTCAGAAAAATTTATAAAACGTGAAGGGTGTACCCCTCCGGATTTGTGTAATTTGCTAAAAACAATCTCAAAAAATTTTCTCGCTCGCTTTTTCGAGTAATTCTCTTTCCTACTAGTAAGTTCAGCTAATTTCTGATCTATTGGTACCAAGATCAACTCAATATGCTCAGTAGTTCCAAAGTTATTAACTAAAACGTCTTTCTTCCAAACTCAAAAATTTTCTCTCTTATAGGTTCCGCCTAACTTTTTCCGCAAATCTGGTCCTTTCGACCTAAAAATTATTGATCTGAGCTCACAAGGCCTATACTCTTCTAGTTCAATGCAAAAGACCCGATCTAAAACGCTTTTGTAGAAAAAATTTGCGAAAAACTATGCTACCTGGACCCCTCCGGATTGATGAATCCACCAAATCAAACACGTTATGTTCGATTTCTCTGCAACCCGGAAGGCTTTCGGGTAGCGGATTTTAAGACTTGTAGATTCACTAGTGGACGTTGTCCGAACAACTATTTTTACTGTCCTACCTCAAAAATTTCCAAAAATTTTCTAAATTTTTAGTGTTTCTTACTATCAAAAATTGGGAAAATTTGGTTTTTGGTACCAAACTAGTTCCAACCACTTCCGAACTAAAGTTAACCGGTTCTACTTATTGCAGTAGTGCAGTTACGATGTAACACACTAACTTAGCGCTTTTTTCCGTTTCAAAAAATATCGATATCTCAAAAATCGCGACTTGTGGGGGGATCAAAATATCGCTATTTTGACCCTAAAAACCGGTCTGTTTTCGTTGTTTTTCACTGAAAAACGATATGTGACTATTAATATAGGCTATATGAATAATAATATTAGTAATACTATACCCCTCCGGGTTTGTTTATTATCCAAATTAAGGTGCTTAACTCGGATATTCGCAGTTCGGTGAAGGGTCACTACAGTGCAGCACTGTCGAGCCACCCACAGATTACTATCTTACTTTTTGTACCAAAAGGGATACAAAACTTGTTAACGATACCCAACAGTCGATTGTTGTTGTCGTTGAGCCCCTTCTTGTTGCTTCTTGAACTGCTTGCCGGATCGGTCTTCACCCAAGACCCTTCCGAATTGAGCGCAAATCAGCTGACCCTTCCGGATTGAGCGCAATTGATCATTAACGTGCTTAAATGCTCAAATAACCCTACAGTACAAGCCTCACAAACGGGCTACAAAATTGATCGTAACGATCCTGACTGATATAAATGCCTGTAACAACAATATATCTATCAACAACAAACGGGGGGGTTGAATCACATCTTGTCTGGGGGGATGATTTCTACTGATTTTTTACTTTTTTACTGTTTTTGGTTTTTTCGGTTATTTTTTATGTTTTTTGTTTTTCTTGGGTACTATACTACTTTTTGTTTGGTTTTGCTGATATCTTTAAGTGTTTTTGGTCACAAACCACTCAGGGGATGAGGGGTTCATGATTCCCCCCACCCTTCCTGGTTCGTGAATTTTCGGTCTTAACTAGGTTAAAAAACTATTCACGGTAATCCGGAAGGCTTCCGCGTTCCGAACTACCCTTCCGCCCCGGCAGTTTAGGCCTATTAAGGGCGTTAATGTGAGCATCCGCTCGGCGCGGAGTGCTCGTTAACGGTTCCGCCGGTCATGATGTTATGAAAGAATAACACCCAGGAGCGCCATAAAAACATACATGTAACATTCGCCCGGAAGATACATATCGACGGATAACAAAACTAAGTCTTAAGACGACTGGCTAGCGTCTAAACAGAGCTTTGCATGTTTTTCACCGTCTCTACCAAGCCAGTACTTTTCGGTGGTCTTTCTTACATCAGGCTGACAAAAACGCTACTGTTCTCCGGCTTCGACCAGAACGCTCAAATTAACTGAATTACATGCAAAATTAGTGAGCTCATGGCTGGGTCTCTGTATCCCCAGACCATGAGGTCACTCCTAAAAACAGGGCTACTACTTATCATATTACTATTGTTTTTGTTCAGTAGATAAAAATCATCATCTCCATCGAAGATGGATCAACCCTTTCCCCCCAACTCCTAGCACCTCATCCTTGTCAAAACTAATCAAAATATCAGTTAAATTCAAGTCAGGACATGACAGGATGCTAAAAGTTTATGTGAGTTAATAAAAGTTTCCGTCCCGAGACCCTTCCGGATTCTTGAATCCGCCGAATCAAGCTCCTTAATCTTGATTTCTTGCTAATCCGGAA
Source organism: Symsagittifera roscoffensis (assembly GCF_963678635.1). Lineage (NCBI taxonomy): Eukaryota > Metazoa > Xenacoelomorpha > Acoela > Convolutidae > Symsagittifera > Symsagittifera roscoffensis. The sequence continues at coordinate 27,235,928 of NC_087064.1, forward strand.
GGCTGGTTCTCACCCTTCACCGTTGTTGGCAACGGCCTTGCAACTATTGTAGCAGCACAATAGTTGCAACTCGGAACGTTCTCTGCTATTCTGTAGTTCGTTGTCGTTTTCCAATCTCGATTTTCGTACTGTTCGCAATCGCAGATAAAAGTTGTTCTGTTTCTTTCTGCTATTTTAGCCAAAATGGCCGTTTTAACATTTCTCAGAAATGTTACGTCATCACTTCGAAAATTTAAAATTTAGAATTCCAGAATCTTCTAGCCTTCACCGTTTGGCCAATCATTCAAATAACGTCCTTATCCGTTCTAAATCGCCAATTCGGAAGGTTCACTGCTAAAATCCTGAATTCTGCAGAGACTGCATTTTGGCCATTCTGGTCGAATGTCACACTCTCTATCGGAAATTAATTTGCATTTGCAATCTTGCAACATGCTAATTCGCGTTCTATCAAGTGATTCAGGTCTTCCAAACAGAGTAATGGCCTGAATCTCAAGTGATTGGCTCAATATAGCAGTGGTGAAGTGGTTACGTGGTTACGTCTCCGCCTCTCAATCGAAAGGTCGGATGTTCGAGGCCCACCATGATCCGTGCTCGTTGCTTGAGGGTGAGGCAACATTACCCAGCCCAGAAAAATAACCAAAAAAAAATTGCATGTAGTTCTTAAGCAGGGTACAACAGCGGTTCGCCGTGATGAGCTGTACAGCTCGTATGTTGGTCCTATCCCTCGTGGATAAATGATCTTAAAAAGCCTCTTTTTTAAAAGTTAGTTACAAGCAAACAAACGCCTTTCTTAGAACATTTGCGAACGAAATATCACATCTTGTTCGAATTATTTTTAGGTTCTATAGGTTGCCAGCTCAACTAGTTCAAAACAAGTATTAAATATATCCAATTATATTCTTTAAAACCATCACTGTAAAATACTTAGAACTAAGCAATCAAGATCCATGAATAAAGTTACAATAAATTGTAGGGCTGAAACTATTTATAGTTTCAATCAGAGAAGAATAAACTTAGCAAACAGTTGCTCTTTCTTGACTCTTACATCGCAACAATACCAGTATAAACTAGATCTTTTGAGACTGGGAAATATAGAGCAAGATTAGGATCGGTATTAGACTAAGAATTTGAACGAACCTATCCGACCGAAAATAAGATAGCGTGACGAACAGACGGTTTACCTTATCCGAAATTACTCTATGAGAAAGCCACTCCGGATGTGACATTCGACAAGAATGGCCTGAAATGCATGACAACAACGAACTTTTATTTGTAACAGTTGAATGAGAAAACTGGCTATTTCGAAGAATTAACGGTGTTAATAGCTAAATTGAACGGATTGGGAGAGGTCGGTTTTGCCTGACATGTGAAATTTTAAAAACTCGTTCGTTTGTAAAGAAAGACACGTAACAATTTTAATTTTCACGACTACTGAAAAAACGCGAAAATCACAACGAAGGTTTTTCGCTAGTCGTAATAAGACAAAGCACGGGAAATTGATTCCAGTTGAGACTTGTTTTTCTAGTAAATAGAAAGATTTGGCTAATTTAGATGGTCTAGATTGTCTGTCTGCTTATTTTTGTCTGCTTAGTTCCACAGAAAGGACTTTTTTGAAAACTTCGATTTTTTATAGTATACCCAAAGCTCTTTGTAGAGTTTCCAATGGTGCAGGCAATTTTGGTCCGGATATTTTGGGCTTATGTTGCTATTTTCTTTGACAAAAACTTTTTTTTTGAATTTTTTCGTTATTTTTTTTCATAACGTTCATATTTGTATTTCAAGTGGTGCGAAGCTCAGCTTCGCCTCTGTTTACATTATTCTTTTCCGGTACATATTTTGTTTTAGTTCATGATTGTGCACAAATTTGCTACATACTGGGACAAATTTCAACAGTACGTTGTTCTTCATTTTTTATTTTCCCTTTCTCCAGCTAAAGCTCTGACTTGACCAACAATTTTTTTATGCTATAGAAAGACTCATAAAGTGCGGAAAAACATAATTAGTGGAAAATAGCAATTTTTCCATTTTTGTGCATTAGGGTTTTGAGTTGAGCGTTATGGTTTTGATGTTTCAAATAAACTTGAGACACATTTGCATTCATTGCATGCAAAAATGGGTCAAATACTCTTAACTAATTTTGTCTGTCCGAACTTGTTGCTTCTAATTATTATATCACTGAGGCTCTCCACATATCCAACTAACCGAAAGTCCCTATGAATGGATATTTGAAAGTCAAATCAATCAAAATGAATCAAAAACACAATAGAAAAATAAAAAGCGTGTCAAAGCACGTATATGTCATCTTAAATTTTGATACGTTTTTTTTTCAGACTGGTAAGGTTGTTTTCGGCCAATGAAACATCAGAGCAGTTCTGGGATCAAAAGTTGTACAAACATGATTCGGATCTGTATAGACCATACACATGCCTGATTCCTGTTCTGAGTGATTTGGACAATTTGGCGGTCAGCACAGAAGAGTTGGATAAATCTGCTTTCGGAATTCTAAGGCTGCAAGAAGTCTATAAGTTAGACACTCGTTTGCTGCGTCGTGGAATAATACGTAAGCTCAGTTTACGAATTATGCGTACAATAATACGTTTTGATATATAAATTCTGCGAATTGCTCCTTTCATCATTGCATCAGTACCACTTTATCTATGGATTCGTAATTAAACACAAAAACGTCAAACTGTAATATGGTCACGTATATATCAGCTCTAGGAGGAGACTACTTTGATTTAATTTCAAATACTGAGAATTAGTTTCTCACCTAGTATCAAAAACTTACAAAATAAAGTTCTGCTTTGAGACACCTGTGAACGGACCTGTAGGTCAAATAGTGCTCTCCTAGGCAGTAAAATTGTTGGAGGGTTTTGTAAATTTATTAAGTACCCACAATGGAATCGATTGCCTGAAAACAATTTTTTTATGGAATTGAGACATGTAGTCTCCTCATAGAGCTGACATATACGTGACCATATTGTATGGTTACGAATCCATAGATATATTGGCACTGATGCAATGATGGAAGGAGCAATTAGCGGAATTAGGCTTTTGTGAGACTTACAGATCACCATTTCAAGCGAATCGTCTAGAATCGAAATTGGAACTCTCCTATCAAGCACTTGTCTTAAAGGTCGCGCAAAACATAAAATGGCCATACTTCTGAAAGGAAGTTCCCGGGATGACCAAAAATACTAGTCATACAATTTCCATATATGGAAAAATGCTAGTCATACACTTTCCATGCAATTCCATACGTACAGAAAATTGCATGAAAGGTCTATGATTAGTATTTTTTTCATATATGGAAATTGTATGACCAGCATTTTTTCATATATGGAAAGTGTATGACTAGCATTTTTTCATATATGGAAATAGAAAATTTAGAAACTTTTCATAAATGAAAATTTTATGACAAGCATTTTTTAACAATTAGAAATCCAGCAAAATGAGGCAAAAAACTACTTTAATTCCCATCCCATACGACGAGCACTCTCTGAACAGAGAAGAAAAAACCAGAGAAAATTGATTTCTCATAGTCAATTCTCCTCACACACTGAGAAAGCAGAGCATTTCTTAATCTTATCTTAGGGGGACTCCAAACCAGGAGGGACTGCCTCAGAAAAATTAAGAAAAAAACCTGTTAGCTAGCTGAGTAATCCAAAACAGGAAACAGTCCACCAGAAGCATCAATATTCTGGACTTTTTCTCTTCCAATCACATCTGACATCAACATCTAAAACAGTTCCCTATAAAACACACATTTAATTGACACTCAGATTGAAAAATTGAAACAAACATTTAAACATCAACAAACATTCAAACATCATAAAAATCCTAAATTTTTCCCTCGTGAGAAATTTCAACTTTTGAGATCACTTTTGAAATCATGTATGAGAAGATGCAGTCAGAAGTCGACCAAACTATGGCAGACAGAAACACCAAATTGTACCGATTTACAAGGTAAAAACTGTGCAAAAACGTGTTTTTAGGTGCCATCGATTGGCTGACTTTCGACTAGGTCTTCTCAGATACGAATCCTCTGATGACCTTCAAAACTACTTTTGACCAATGCAAAGCGAGTTAGTAGAAAATACAAAGGCGAAGCAGAGCTCCGCGCCACTCGAGAAAAATTGAAATCGGAAATAAAAAGTTGCGGAAAAATAGGCGAGGATTTGCGGGGGTTAGGGGAGTGCAGACTTTCTCTCCCAACCCCTCAGGATTTCGACCCCATGCAGACCCAAAGGGTCCCCCCCTTTCTACTATTTTGAGATTTCTCTTTTTGGCTCCGCTTACGCTTTAAATCTCCTCTACTACGGCAAAATTCCTGTAGTGGGCACTGCAGGGGATATAAAAGAGTGGCCCTTCCGCTGAAAACTCATCCTGTGGCTGAAATATACTTATAAAGGTTCACGTAATATAACAAGACTGATGTACCAGGACGACGTCCTGATCTTCGACTGCCTTTTAAATTATATGGAGCAGTTATAAAATGGAACAAGACTGTTTATGGAGCAGTAATAACTTTAAAAAATTAAATGTAATAAAACAAAAAACTAATTTTCTAAAATTTGCAATTTTTTTTTTAATAAAAGTCATCCCCCACACGCCATATGAAGTACAAAAGGATAGATTTTGCTCCTTGTAACAACTCAATTATGGCAAAAAAGCTTCGTTCAACCAATTTGGAACGATTTATAAGACGGATTAAATCTCCGCTTACGCGTTAATAGCGCGAATTATATTGCGCGTTAATTGTCCCAAATTGGTCAAAATGACCAAAATGGCAATCTTTAAACCCTCATAACTTTCCTCAAAAAAAGAACAAAAAACAAAAAAAAGGAAAAACTTCATCGGAAAACATTTGAAAGCAAATTTGGAAAAAATACTTCTGTTTTTCTAGGTTATTTTTAAATGTTCTTTTAAAAATGATTGTCACCCAAGTGTTCTTTGAAGCTTCAAAATTATGTCTTTTGGTATAAAAACTTGCTTTTCGGTGTTTGAAAAAAAATTTAGGCTACTTTCTAGCAGGTAAAGCGAGCGAGCAACCCCTTTAAGACCTACTCATTAGAAAACAGACTCAACCTGAGAGTTTCCGGCTTAGTTTTTTCTCTTTAGGGACAGGTTCTTTATTTTTTAATTTTTGAGCTGGTTTGAATCACGTCCCAGAATGGTTCAAAAAGAATGTTCCCCGAACCATCCTAATGATTATTCGTGATACAAGATTTTTCCTGAAAAAAATTTAGAATACATCCAGAGACAACACTTCTCCTTGATTTAAATGGTCGCAAACAAACCGTATTGTCTTTCAATCCTTGCTAAATTAAAACCAAGAACGCCTTCTAGAAGTAGAACCTATCATAATTTGTCATTGATTCTCGGAAAAACACCCGTGTTTTTTCTGAAAATTTTGATTCCTGACAAAGTTTATTTTAAACAAACGAGTCATTGCGAACAGTTCACATCAAGTTCAAAAAATTGATGTGCTGATTTACCTATCTACGATCTGGAGTTTTTGATTCTTTTTTTTTCAAATTTGTTTTTTTTCTAAAAAAACGCTAGTCATGCAATTTTCATAAATGGAAATTGTATGATTAGCATTTTTTTCATATGATTTTTTTCCTTTTTTTATGAAGAGATACCAATTTCGATACCAAAACAACAATAAAATACCTTTGAAATTCGATTAAACTATTTTTTGCAAAAATGTATGAAAATTCTATGATTAGCATTTTTCCATAGACTAAGTGTATGAAATTGTATGATTAGCATTTTTGGTCTATGGAGGTCATCCCGGGTTTTTTATACCTACAAATGTTGTATTAATGTTGTTTAGGCGGATTTGAGGCAGTGCGTAGTCTGTCGGACGATGAGTCACTGGCTATTGTGGGGGCCGCAGCTAGATTTGAGGACAAATGCAGAGGAGCCAGATGGATCAAACATCTCTCGCACATGTTTGCACAAGACCTGAAAGTGCAATTGAATATCAACATAGGCGAAGAAGTGAAGCTTAAATGTAGAAACAACACGTGTATAAGCGGGAATCACTGTCGCGAGTTGTTGAGTAACGACAAGAAAGCCTTTTTGAAGTTGTGCGATGGAAAAAGACAGGGCTGGAATTCTCAGTTGAAGAAGGAGAACAGATTACATCATTGTGAGTTCTACTCGCCTCACCCTGTGTTTTACTGGCAGCCAATGAAAGTGGAGTGGCTAGCCAGTGATCCAAAGGTACGCTGTTTATTTCAAAGGTAAACATTGGGCCACACCAAGAATTGAAAACGGATCTCATTTTCACCATTTTATTCCTCGTTAGTTGATTCTATCTTGTAGCTGGTAACTTTTGCTTGTTATATAAGCAAAGCTTGTGTTATAGTATGAACACTTTTTTCCAACCTAAGTAGCAAAGATTGTTGCGGCACAATGTGTTCATTTTGATCAATAACCAGCTATTAAGCACAGCCAATGCTAAGGGTATCAACACAGACTGTTATATTACAAATATCATTTTAGCTTCAAGGTATCATGGATCTGTAGCGTAGAGGTAGGGAAGGAGACCCGAAACAAAAGGAGAGGGTTCGAACCAGACAAAGTCGGATGTTTTGAATGAGGGTTCGAACCTGGGCAGGGTCGGATGTTTTCCATAAATTGAGGCATGTTAGTTGGTTATTTTTTTTTCAAATTGACTGGTACTGCTAATGCGTCATAATTTGCTTGCGTCTCTCAGCAAATACGTAGACTTATAATTGGCGTGCGTCATTTAGGAAATTTTGTAGACTCAAAGTTTTACTCATTCAGTTTTCCCAGTAGCGTTATCGGTCATATTTTTGCTTGTATATGCGAAGTGCAACTTCGCCCCTGTGTAAAAACAAAATATGACTGGTGATAACTGTTTGGATCAGTATTTCAAAAGTCGATAAGCGTATTTCATACTCGTATATAGGTCGCAATGTTTTTTTTTTCATTAAAGGAAACTATTTAAATTTGTTCAGGCTCAAATTTTACTTTTTCGCGTTTTGACTTTTGATTTCTTTAAAGTTTCAATTCTTTTCCTTTGTTAAAAAGAAGGTAAACTCTACTATCGTACAGCACAAGTGTAAAGGTCACAAAAACGTGATAGATTTCTAATTTCGAAAATGGAATTTAATTATCAGATTTCCCAGCGAAATAAAAAATTTACCAGTGATTTTTTTCTCTAACTGCCTCAATTTAATCAAAAAAGTGTCAATCATAAATTGTTCTAGAAGTTCAAATAGCTATAACGCCATTTACTTTTGTCGGAAAATCGAAATGAGATTAGATAGTTCAAATAGCTATAACGCCATCTATGTTTTGTCGGAAAATCGAAATCAGATTCTGTTTACTTGCGTTCATTGACTTTTTTCCAACTGTCTGGTGGCTGACTCAAACTGAATTTTTCGCAAATAAGGCTCGCGATTTTTTTTAAGTTCAGTTCATTTGCTTTGTTAAAAGAAAGACTAACTTCACTATCAAATAGCAAAAGGATAAAGGTCATGAAAAACGTAATGGAATTCTAGTTTCGAAAGTGGTTATTACTTTTAACATTTTCCAGCGAAATATAAAAATAACTATTGATCCAGTTTTTTCAAATTGACTAAATATTTTCAATAAAGTATCAATCATTTATTGTATAAGAAATTCAAAGAGATTTAAGGCATCTATTTTTTATTTGAAATTCGAAAGTTTGGCTTTTTTCTCTGTTAACTCGCTTTCATTGACTCTTTTTCAACTGTCTGTTGGCTTTGTTTAAGAGTAATGAACGTAGTGACTACTCTTGTATAGGTCTTGCTAATTTTTTTTTGTTTTTTTTTCTGGAAAAAGTCTTAAAATTTGTTCACGCTCAGTTTTTTTTGCGGTTTGATTTGTGATTTTTTTGAGTCAGTGCGTTTACATTGTTAAAAGAAGGCAATCTCCACTATCGAAGAGCAAAAGTATAAAGGTCACGAAAAACGTGATCGACTTCTAACTTCGAAAATGGAAATTAGTTATCAGATTTCCCAGCGAAATAAAAAAACTTATTAACGTATTGATCCAGGTTTCTCAAATTGGTTTAACTTTTGCAAAAATGTGTCCATCATAAAATGTTCTACAAATTGAAAGAGCTTTAAGGCCACCCATTTTTTCTTAGAAATTCAAAAGTTGAAATCTTTTTAAAAATAAGTCATTTTTTTCAGTTTCCCTGCGTTCATTACTCTTTTCCAACTGTTAGTTAGCTATGTTTTCTGTTTCATATGCTTGCAATTCTTTTATGCCTTCTTGATCCAAATATAGGGGGAGCTAGTGGTGTAATGTACATGTCTTAAATAGTGCAGATTGTAGCTTCAAGTCAAAACAGAAACCTTACGTTTGCTTGAGCTTATGATCCTAGAATTTTATGAGGGCGAAAGTTTTGTCGTACCTGAAAAGTTTTGATCTCAAAATTGCTTTTGTTTTGGCGTACCGAATTCATAGCCTAAATCCTTCCTGATGTGCTGGCATATTTGTTGACTTTTGGTCTTGATAGTATTGGCTGTTATATTGGATAGGTCGGGCAATTCATTGAGTTCGCCTCAAGGGAAGAGCTTCACGCTCTCTGGGACCACGCACCAAAAGCTTTTCGCAGCCAAGTGGTCGGAACTAATAAAACAACTATAAAATCGGACGTGCGAACAGGAACGCAGTCTTGGTTTCCGGACAACCACTGGATTACAAAGCGACTGAGTCTGCGTATCCAGAATCTCATAAATATGAACTACGAGACCTCGGATGACTGGCAGATCGGAAGTTATGGAATCGGAGGTCATTACTCAGTACACCACGATTACTTCGAAAAGGACTACGCGCAAAGTCAATGGTTTCACAAAAGGGGATACCACAATAGGTAATTTTGGTCTGTTTTAGCTGCTACCAAAGAAAACCATTAAAAATAGAAAAAACCTTAAAGCGATTCGACGTCGATATCCGTAACCAATAATGTGCTATAAGATTCTATTAACATTTTAAAGAATTTTTCGATTTTTTTATACCATTTTTTGAAACTTTTTAACTTTTCTCGAAAACTACCATCACAAATCTGAGATTTTAGTTTCAATCGAGCGGAGGGGTTGGGGGGAGCTCCCCTGCAATGGGGGTTACACTCAAATTTTTTCACACAAAAAGTTATGATCCTCAGAAAAGTCAAATTTACGATTTTTTGACCGTTTTTTCAATTTCTTCAATTTTTCATTTTCTCTCAAAAACTACCCTTCCAAATCGGAGGTTTTTGTTTCAATAAGTAGAATGGGTTGTGGGAAGCTCCGCTATATAAACAATTAAGTCAAAAAATTTTTACAGAAAAAGTTATGACCCTCCGAAAAGTCAAATTTTCGATTTTTTGACCGTTTTTTTTTTCAAACGTTTTGACTTATCTCAAAGACTACCCACCCAAATCTAATGAGCAAAGTTTTAAGCATCTTTAAACCTAACAAGCTCTTGTAATCACTTCAACTTTCAAGAAATTTGAAGTAATTGATGAAATTAACAGATTTGAAGTCATTAAATTGGGATTTACTTTTCTTTGCTATAGGTCTGTTTTTGAAATTACCCTTGTCCTTCCGCATCAATACCAAAATTATCAAACAGGTATTTCCAGCTTTAGCTGGCCTCTAGTTAGATTGCAGTGACGTGCGGAGAAGCATTTTAACTTTTGACAGAGAGGTAGTTTTTGATGTTGCAGGTCAGCTTTCGAATTTTTGCTGCCGAAACCCTAGAAAGACCCTTCAATAGTTATTTGTTTTTGCTGTAATCACACAAATTAGAGTTATTTGTGTAGGTTGGCTACATTCATGATCTACCTTGCAGACGTAGAATTGGGAGGTTACACAGCCTTCCCCAGAATGAACATATTTGTCAAGCCTGTAATGGGAAATGCCATCTTCTGGACAAATCTACACTCGGACGGAGAGGGACAGAATATCACACTACACGGGGGATGTCCGGTGCTTCTTGGGAATAAGAAAATAGCTAACAAGTGGATTTATTATGGGGGACAGATGCTTAGGTTTCCATGTCTTGACGCGTTCAGGAAACCGTAAACTACTGGGATTTATATCTTATGCGAGGCGGCGTGAAAACAATGTAAATGAAGCAGAAGCACCGATCAATAGAAACAGTAATTTAATGATTGAAATCTCCCTGTAAATTTTTTCTCTTATTAAACTCAGCCATAAACTCAAATTGTGATATAAGATTGTCAGAAGAATAAGTTAATGTCGAATTTCTTGTAAATGGGAATATTTCAGATGCTATTTCTGGACTATTAATTTTGTTGCAATTATAAGAAAATTGGACATTTTATGTTTACACCTTCGAGCGTTGGTGTATTAGTACGAACCTTTTTTTATTTCTAACCTAACTCGCAAATGAAAGCTCTTTAAAAGTGTTCCTTTATTTACACAAGCAAAGCTAGTGTTATAGTAAGAACTCCTCTTTTTTTCCAACCTAAGTCGAAAAAATTATTGCGACAAAATGTGTTCATTTTGAAAGTGTTCATTTTGATCATTAACCAGCTATTAAGTACAGCCTATGCTAAGGATATTAACACAGACTATTATATTACAAATAGCACTTTAGGTAGGGAAGGAGACCCGCAACAAAATAGGAGGGTTCGAACCTGGGCAGGGTCGGATGTTTTCAATGAACTTTTTCGTATACTAGTTAAAATGCGTCGGCTCTATAAATTGAGGAAAGTTAGTTTTTTTTTCAAATTGACTGCAACTGTTAATGCGTCATAATTAGCTTGCGTCTTTTAGCAATTATGTAGGCTCATAATTGGCGTGCGTCACTTAAGAAAATTTGTAGACTCAAAGTTTTACTCATTCAGTTTTCCCAGTAGCGTCATGTGTCATGTTTTTGCTTGTGTATGCGAAGTGCAAATTCGCCTCTTTAATGACTTATGCTATAATCACGATCTGTAGCATTGGAAATTTCATTGCTTTTTATTGTGGCTAGTGTTTGTGATTCATGCAAGGTCCGTGGCTGAGTGGTTGGTGTGTGAGACTGATTATCTAGGTCGCACAAGCGAATCTGACACAGCCGAATTTTTCTAGTTTTTTCTACTTTTATTTCTACTTTTTATTGAACTTTATTGAGCTGCTTTGTGTCATTTTTTCGCTACTTTTCGCGAAGCGCAGCTTGTGTTGATTTAGTAAGTAGCTGAAGAAGAGAAGGCAAACAGAATGATAAAAATGGCAAGGGGTTGAAAATTATACCGATTAATCTAAAGTAAAATTTCATTAGACTCCGATTTAATAGATGAGGGGCTTTTGAAATCTAAAAAGCTCATATTAGGGGAGGAACTCTGGATCAGTTTTTTATCCTTGTTTTCATGTAAATCAGCTACCACGAATGAATGTCAGCTACCGCAAATGAATGAAAATATTTGCGTTTCATCTTCCGATTGAAGGGTCTCGCTACAGGATTTTTCGCGGATCTTCCATTCCCCTCCCCCCTACATTTGAATTACAAGTTTACAAAACTTATTTATTGTTGTCATAATGCCATGAAATTTTTCCAATGATTGTGAACAGATTTGGTCTTCATACTTTACATCGTATTATCACGCATTTACCAGTTATTACAGGTAAAACGTCTATGAAAATGAAAATTTTGAAATATGGGGGGGGGGGGGGGTGTAAAAGAGCCTGTTTCGCCAAAACCAAGCTCAACCCATTGCAAAAAAAACTGACAATTTTTCATATCCTTCAATTATAATTTCCTTTTTTTCCGCGAAAATGTAACAACTTAGTGCATTATGCTGTTCCTGTTGCAATCGAGTAAATGTTTAAGTGTAAAAGAATGAAGTGGTTTCACTTATGTACAACTCACGTGTTCAGAACGTTTTCGTGTGATATTTGAAAAACTAGTGCCAAATTTGAAACAATTCTTCAAAGTTCGAAAAATTAGTATAAAATTTAAAGAACTAGTATAAAATTTCCAACCGCAATCTAAATCCTGAAATTGTTCTACTGAAGTTTTCACGCTTTCAAATTTATAAAAGAAATAAGTTCCTGTTTGATAAAAAGAGGTATTATGAAAATGTTATTCGGATCGGGTTATTTTGGACGCTTTGGAAAATTTTAGTTTTTCTCGAAAAGTACTCTGATTTTCAAAAGAGTGTTACCAATGGGAATTATTCTGTTTGCATGCATAATCACCTAGTCTCTTTTTACTTTACCCCACTTTCTACAGCTTTCGAAAATGTATGTGGCGGGTTTTGACCCAATTTTTTGGATGTATTACAATTTGTCGAAAACTATCCTATAACAAAAAGTTATGGCCCTCAAAATAGTCAATTTTTCTATTTTTTTAACCATTTTCTGAAACTTTTAAACTTTTCTCAAAAACTACCATCCCAAATCTGAGATTTTAGTTTCAACTAAACGAAGGGGTTGTGGAGAGCTCCCCTGCAATGGGGGTTACACTCAAATTTTTTTACACAGATCCTCAAAAAAGTCAAATTTACGATTTTTTGACCGTTTTTTCAATTTCTTCAATAAATAGAGACTAGGTGCTTATGCAGGCAAACAGGAGAATTCCCATTGGTAACACTCTTTTAAAAATCAGAGTGTTTTTTGAGAAAAACTAAAATTTTCCAAAGCGTCTAAAAAACCCGATTTTCATAACACCTCTTTTTATCACACAGGAACTTATTTTTTTATAAATATGAAAGCGTGAAAACTTCAGTAGAAAATTTTCAAGGTTTCGATTGCCGTTGGAATTTTTATACTAGTTCTTTAAATTTTGAGCTAGTTTTTCAAACTTTGAAGAATTGTTTCAAATATTGCACTAGTTTTTCAAATATCGCACGAAAACGTTCTGAACACGTGTGTTTTATATAAGTGAAATCTTTTCATTCTTTTACACTTAAACATTTACTCGATTGCAACAGGAACAGTGCAATATCTTTTCTAGAACAATCAATCAAAACAAATTTTAAAAAATTGCGCGTTAGTCTGAAAACGTTTTCACACGTGTGTTTCGTTTGATTCTTTCTTGTGTTTTATAACAGATAAGCAACAGCTTACATTACATCTCGTAATTTGTTCATATCTACTATTTGTATTCAATTCATGTTCACTTGTTAAAAGGTAGCCAAACTGCGCTTTCCAATTACAAAAGCAAAAATGGCGCAAAAAACTTGATCATTTGCTAGTTCCGAAGAGGAATTAATTTTTACGATTTTCCAGCGTAATATAAAAATTACCTATTGATTTGGTTGTTTAAGTTGGGTTAATTTAGAGGAAATGTACTAGTCTATAAAAGTTCTTGAAAGCTTAAGAGCTTTAACCAGATGAATTTTTTGTTTTGTAAATTGGAAAATGGTTATTTTTTGTTCTTGTTCACTTTTCCAATCGCATATTGGAATATTTTTTAGAAATGAAAAATTTTGTACTTGATAGCTTGTCCACCATAAATTTAGCTGTACTGAAGATTAACTGTATACATTGATGATTTGTCTTCTTATGGAAACTTGTAGGCTGCATTATTTTTGGTGTTCTTTTTTTCTACCAGTAATTGGTGTACTGTTTTAAAGTCAGTCTCTTGTTTCAATCGCAAATCGCAAATTTAGTAGAAAAGTGATGCATCAGTAAAACTAAACCAGATACTTTGCTTCCTGAACACATTCTTTGTGAAACACATTCTTTGCTTCCTGATACTTAATTTTTTCATTAAAGTAGTAGAAAGTTTGAAGCCATGGGGCATGGAGTCGGTGAACTAGTTCAAGTGCCGTAGCATTTTTTTTAAATAGTTTTTTAAAGGAATTTCTGTATTTTCTTGAATTTTTACCATGACACTTTAGAGCTCTTCTGTGCAGCTTGTCATTGTTCTAACACTACGATTGATAAATGATATGCGGTGATGGATAAAACAAATACTGTACCCAGGAAAAATACTGTAAAAGTATTGCACTGTCACCGCATATCGGTGACAGTTTACCAACTAGTTGAACAACTTTTATTGCACTAGTCTAACAAAATCACAATCATTTCTGTAGCATTCCATTCTGCAGCAACTAAATTTTCAGTTTCAATTTAGTTAATAATTCAAAGTTAACTACTGAACAACGAAAAGTACTAATAGACGGCTAAGGAACTACGCTCGAATCCGGTCAGCAACTGTTTTTTATTAAACTTAAAATATTTAATATCAAAAAATGTTCGGCCTCTGGGTTGTCTGCTTATGGTTTGCCGGTTCATCGCCCTTAGTCTGGGGCGATTGCAGTTGCTTTTGAAGCTGAAGGTCAGGGGTTTGAGACCCAGCCGTTTTCAATGTCTTAAGTTGAAGTTTTATTTCAAGGAAATCTTGTTTAGTCGGGATATAGTTTGTCGGCTTAGTTGCCACCTCGCAGTTTTTTTGCGCTGTAACCAATTTTCATTATAGTCTCAAGTGTCTTTGATTAACTTCGGTAGTTTTTCAAATTTACTATACCTGACTGGTATATTTTCCGGTTTTTTGTTTTTTTTCGCTTAGAGTTTTTATTCGGCCTTTAAAGTATGGGCTCTTGTTTTGCCCCTTTAGTATACTTCTTTTGCATCGGTATCAGGATAAAAAGTGATAATTCATGTTTTTAAATAATCAGCTCGGCAGTTAGTAAAAATGTTAAAAGTTCCTTCTAATCGCTCAAAATTTTCTTTGACGCTTTTTGTTTTCGGATGAATTGGCGTCAACTACGAGTTAACGGCTTAATGAACGCATAAAAAACTAAAATCTTGTTTTATGCTAGTGGCTGTGTTTCTCCTGTTTTTCAGAAATTGAATTTTTCATATTTCAAAAAAATGCTCATTTTTTATGGCAACCATTTTAATTAGCATTTTTGTTTTATGGTCAATTGGCGTTAACACGTGTTGCTGACTTATTGGACGCTCGCAAAATTTGCTTGATGCTAGTTGTTGTATTTCTCGTCTGTTTTTTTTTAATTGAATTTTTCATTTTTCCAAAAAAATGTTGAACTTTTTATGACAATTCCCTTTGCCTTTTTTGTTCTCCGATCAATTGGCGCCTAGCCACGTCTTGTTGGCTTAGTAGACGCTCAAAAAACAATAAAAGCGAGCTTATTGCTAGTGGTTGTGTTTATCGTCTGTTTTTCTGTGATCGAATTTTCGGTTTTTTCAGTTTTTTCTCCAATTGTTATTTCCATCTCACTGACCATTTAGTAGCTTGCAATGGTACCCTTTCGTTGTATCGCAAGTGATAATTTCTGTCCCAGATAATTTTTGACTGTAATAGTGGTAGCACCCAACAAAAACGGCCTTGACTCGCAAAAAAAAGAGATTCGCTCAAGTAAATAACTCAGTCTGAAATGTGGGAAATCAGAAAAACGGACTATGCTCAGACAGGCTGGATAGTCTTTGATAGAAACCTCAATTATTGAGATACGTATACTAATATCAATAGCTCTCGGTATTTTTTCGGCTAATGGGTTATCTGCGCGTAATTGCTAGTTATCTCCAATTTTTTTTAAACTTCGAGGCTATTTAACGATAAATGAACTCAGGTCTGGGTTTCTGACACGATTTTGAGGGCCGTGAACAAATTGGGGCAATATCTTGACATTTTATTAGTGAGAATAGCGTCGCATTATTAGTGAATTTAGCATCATCATATTGGCAATTGCGTACTAATAGTGCAATTTTGAAGAATGGATTTTGGAAGCATAGTTTCAGAATAGCTGAATATGTCTAAAAATATCTATTAATTTTATTGTTTTTGAAATCAGCACCTCTTGCTTTTTTGTAATGGGTTATGATTGTTCGCGTTTAAAACGGAAGTATTGACACATAGAGAACAATAAGACGCGGGGTAACATGTCTAGAAGGGTGGCAATTAGAAGACGGCATTGTCTTGAGAAATTCTGGCTTTGACCTAAGAAAGTCAGTTAAGGGTAATCTTGGCGTGGTGAGTATGTAGCGGTTGGAGTGGCGATAGAGATAAGTATAACAGGAAGTCCAGGTTACGGATGAAACTCAGTTGGAGAGGATTACATCAATAGTATATTTGTTTCCTTTTCGGTAGACAGAGCTAATATTAGTCCCATCAGACGAAAGAGAATCAGCGAAACCAGAGTTTCGATCGCGAACTTGAATGACCAGCCAGTGCAGTGCATCTTGGTTGAAGCGCGACTCCACCTCGTCAATCACTCTGTCCAAACTGTAGTTGTCTTTATCTGCATTCTGCCCCACATCGTCCACTATCTTGTGAGCTTTCTCTTCATCTTCATCTGAACAAATTCCTCCTCTGTCGGTCAGTTCTGTTGTGGTTACTGAATACACTCTCAAGTTGTATTTACAGTTAGGCTCATTCGTCCATTGAGCCATATCTCCTAGCCCGGGTCTGCTTTTCATAGTGTAGTTGCAGCCAATTTCTGCAACACTGACTATCCAAGTGCACCATGGGTAGGATCTCATCTGGAAGGTTGTGAGCTTTTCGAGGGTACATCTCAGATCGAAATTCATCTGCGCACACTCAATAAGCTCAGATTTTGCTTTACTCCTCCATTCACCTGGAGCAACAATGTTAACGAATGTTTTTTTTTCTAACCTCACACCTACGATCATGTACTCATTTGTGCATTTCACTTTTGATGCTCTGATTATCACATGGAAACCAGAATGCGTCTTTTTGTTTTCCTGCCGTTTTGAATCTATTAGACGGAAAAGTCAAAGCTATCAAGCTGGCTGAAAAATTGGAAAATCATGAATCGTGAAAAGTATCTCTCCAGTCTAATTAAAAACACGGGTACTGCAACTTACATTCAGCAAATTCCTTCAGCTTCGAAATTTCTGTCTGTTGCTTTCTTTTCAGACGTTTTTCTTTTGCCGTTTTCTCATCCTCAAATTTGGCTTTCAGATCCTTTTCCTTGTCTGTTCCCATTTCTCGTCTGCGATCTTCATGGGATCCCATTTCTCGTCTGAGGTTGTACAAGTTCTTGCAGTAATCTTGATCTAACTTGTTCTTAAGTGTTTCTAGTTCTTCTGCATGCCGTTTTTCAACCAGTTTGAGTTCTTGCTCGAAGTTTTTCTCTTGAGTTTTGGCTGAAAAATGTTGAACTATTATAATAACCCTTGCGATAAGCAGGGGAATTGCAATCGAGTACTAGACTTTTTCCCAATAAAAAACTTTGTTCACAGGACCCATTTCCTGGGCACGTTTATTTTCTGGTCTCTGTTGGAAACTGCGATAGACATATTTTGAGCATGTTAGCATTTTAAATATCCGTCCTATCCAAAATTTGCTTTTTAGGTTGGAAGTAAGTTTACCAACTGGTTTTCTATTTCATTTTTAATTTTTTTCCTTTTCTTTTTAATTGGTTTATTGGCCTCATATAGCGTCGTTTAATGAGCAAAAAAAAATGTGTTTGTGTTGAAGGGGATGGTGCTTTAACAAATTTTAAATTAGTTTTTAAGTCTTTTTAAAATTTCATTTTTTTTTCTCGGTTTTATGAATTTTGGCCTTTTTTATATTGGCTTATTAGCCTCATTTTACGTCGTTTGAAGAGTTTGTGGGTGCGTGTGTTTGAATTGAAGGGGATGGGGCTTTAACAACTTTTTAATTAGTTTTAAAGTCTTTTTTAAAGTTTCATGTTTTTTTTTCTCAGTTTTTTTCTCAGATTCATGTTTTGGCCCTCATTATATCGGCTTATTGACCTCATATCTCGTCGTTTGACGAGCGAAAAAAACTTTGGATGTGTGTGTATTGAGGTGTATGGGGTTTTAACATCATTTTATTAGTTTTTATAAGTCATTTGAAATTTTTCGGCTGTAAGGTTTTCTGCTCAGGTATTTTCGGCTTTTTTAAAGCTAGTTACTTTTCTTCTGATGCTCAACTTGAGTAAAATTAAACTGAAGCATAATTAAGCTATTTTAAACAGCCTAAATTAAGAGCATAAATAAGCATGCTCGTTTCCTTTACGTGGTCGAAATTAGACGAAAATTCAAAAACATCAAATCGGTTTTTCTCAATAGGAGAAATTTTTGGAAATTTTTAAATGTTGTTCGAATAACGACTGAGAAGGCTTTAATATGATATTGCAATCGACCGATCCGACTATTATTAGTGGTACCTGAATTTGCGAGGAAAACAACTGAATTTGGGAGGAAAAATCAACAAAAAACTATAAAACACCCGAATACAAAGTTTCTCCCCATTTTCAAGGGTCTGAACAAAACTTTTCGCCATGAAATTAATGCAATGCTTTATTTCTAATCGCTCTTTAAGTTTTTTAGGAAAACTATTTCTTGAGCAACGAGTGCTCGTATCAGGGCAAAGCAAAAATTGTTCCGACTGCCCTTTAACTTGTCTCGAATAATTTTTGGTAACCGAAGTATTGATAAATTATGAAACTTAGGCTGAGAATAAGTGTTCAAATTTGAGGCAGGGCCCAGGAAGTTCTGGCAGTTAACCGCCCGATTGAGAAAAAATTATTTTTGGAGTGGTCGGAATAACAAAAACGATTCCGAGCAAATATATTCTTTACTTTCTTTGAAAGTCGGAACAACGCGGCGTGGGATTGGTCGGCATTTTCGGAGAAAGATAAAACAGTCATGCGTTGACCTAAAACCAAACTTTTAATTTGACTGTCATCAGCGACCAAGGGGTGTGATTGATTTTCGTTTAAGGTGACGCGCGTATCAAAAAAATGTCCAGCTCATCATAGGTGTTTTTGCCAGATTCTATAACGCATATCTATTACTGATAACGCATACAATTTTTGTCTAAGTTATCGGTTTTCTTATCAAATCAATCAGAAATTTTTCTTTAAGAAATGCATAATTACTATGAATATTGTTTTGCTTTATTTCTAAATGGATTTTCGGGCTCCTGAATTATGCATTTCACGAAATTATAAAGTGAGGCTTTCGCGGGTGTAACGAGTTTGTATTTTAGATCAGATCGGAAGTTTACATTAATCTACCTGAAGAATGTCGACGTGTAAAATTCGAAAGTTTTCAGAAACTGCCCCTCTCGCAAAATCATTAGGTACAGCCCCTGGAGAGCTATTTTGTGAACCAAAATTTACTTCAGTTACTTTAAAAGACAATCGAAGCATTCTGGTATTGGCTCGATACAATCAGTCGTGTTGCTTTTTTGACTTGTTGGCTGCGACTCATTTAGTTACAGCAGCAGCAACTTGTGACAATCGTTAGCCGCTGACTTAAAACAGCAAGTTGGTGCATTTTTTCCAAAAAGAAAAAAATAGTTGGAATTGTTTTTCGCGAAACTTTTTTTGGAATTTTTTTGGCGTTTTTCTTCGAAGACAAAAAACGCATTGCATAATTGGGCAAATCAACCACATTGTTCCAATGCTGGTCGATAGATTCTTGAAATTTCATTGCAACAAGGTTTGAAACTATTTAATTCGACTACTCAAAAGTTTTTCAAGCTATTCGACCCGTGAATATGTATTGTTTTAAAACTTCATTCAATTTCATTACGCATAACAAACCAGAAAACAGACTTCTTATAGATACTTTTGACGAAGAGAATCAGGTGGTATCTTGAATTATAATGAGTTCAACTTTCTAAGCGTCACTCTTAGTCTGTACGCAACTAATACGCCTGGACAGCAAAGGCCCTAGGTTTGATTTTTTTAATGAGAAAAATTCCGTGTCAAAAAATTTGTCGACCTACTAATTGTCTGTTTATGTTTCGTCGGCTTAGTTTCTCCACGTGTTCGTTTTTTTGCTGTATGAAATCTTCTTTGTAACTCCTTAGTGTTTTGATTTACTCCTGCAGGTTGTAAGTCTATTAACCTTGACTTGTTTTAGTCCCTTTTTCTCCGCTTAAAAATTTTATTGGCCTAATTCATTTAGTCTTATATTTTGTCGCCTTAGTGGTCTAATATTTGGTTATTTCAAGAGAAACTTGATTTTTCTGATTCTCTCCTGGTCGCACTAAGTGCCAAAGTTCTTAGGATAGAATTTACAGTTCAACTATTATATTTCGAGTTCTACGGGAATTTACCCAAATTTGATCGGCTCAGTTTATGCTCGATGACTGTTTCTGATTTTTCATATAACATCGTCAGTTGTGTTTCTGGACGTGTTTTCCGCTAATAGATTACCCGCATCCAAGTTTAGGCGTAAATAATCGATTATAACAGATTATTATGATGATTTTTTGACAAATATAATCGATTATAATTATCAAAATTAGGTCTTTAAGGGATTTATAATTGATTATAATCGTGATATTTTCCAAGAGATTATAATCTTTTATAATCGATTATAATTGATTATAATCTCTTAATTTGCCAAAAATTTTCTTTTTTCGAATTATATCTTATGGGTTATTTATTTTGTGTCATTAAGAAAATCTCTAAAAGAGAGATCTCTTGAACACTTTGGTTTATCTGAACACAAAGTTTTACCACGAAACAAAAGTTTCATAGAGATCCTTTCATATGAGTGGAAAGATTCTCGCGGTAGATGAAAAATAAATTTTCCGGATCAATCATGAAACTAAATCAATTTGCTGATGTTTTGGTGTTCAAAAAGCTTAAAATATGCATCGCAAAACAACTCTATTGGGGAAGAAATGAAAAAAAAAACTTATAAATTTGAATTAATTGGAAAACTTTAAAAATATTTTTCTCATTTTTCATTGGAACCAACGTCCACAAAAAGCATAAAATATAAACATTTTAGATGCAACTTCGAAGACAAAAACGGACAAACAAAAAGGATTATAATTGATTATAATCGATTATAATGGATTTTTGTGCAAAACTAATGAAATAGAAATTTGAATAAAAAAATGGATTATAATCAATTATAATCGATTATAATTTTGTCGAAAAATAGACGAATAAATAATCGATTATAATCGATTATAATGGATTATAATTAATTATATTTTGATTTTAAAAAGAGAGATTATAATTGATTATTAATTGATTAAAATCGATTGTTTTGCAATTTTAGTGAGACTGGTACTAAAATCGTAATATAATCGATTATTAACGCTTGGAACTGGATGCGGGTATTATTACAGTCACTATTTTACACTTCACTATTTTACACGTTTTTCGAAATGTATTCAATTGTTGCACCTAGTGAGCTACTTTCCTTTCCTGCCTGCTAGCTTGCACTGTTGTTTTGCCTGTGTCAGAAGTTTTTTCACAGTACCAGAAGTATATAGAAAAACAACCACATCATAAATCCTCCCACTGCAAATTATCGAAACAAGAAAAGATAAGAGAAAAAATCTCTCAACTAACATTTCTTGTGGTCGGATGTTTTCGGCTCCTTCACATTTGAAAGATCTGACATGTCGCTTAACATCAAATTTTCTTCTTCTGTAGCAATTTGCTGCGCTAGCGTTTTCTCACGGTCCTGTTTCCTCTCAATTTCAATTTCTAATCTACTTCTTTCGGTCTCTAAGATTTTGAACTGATTTGAAAATTTTCTTTCCTGCTGCTTCTCCATCATTGCAATTTGTGCCAGCATTTCTTTGGAGCCGCACTGTTTCTCCATCATAGCAAGTTTTGCCTGTAAGTCTTTGAAGCTGCGTTTTAGTTCGCTTATCTCCTTGCTTTTGTCTTTGATCGTTTGGTTCATCTCATCCATTTCGACGCGCAATTTTGTGAGCTCCTTTTCCTGCTCCAATTTATTCATATCGAAGTTGGCGTTCACAAGGTTTTGATTGTCAGCAGGGGTTTGATTGTCGACAGGGGTTTGATTGTCGTCAGGGGTTTGAATCACAAGAGTTTGACTGTCGGCTGAAACACACAAAATGTACTTTCTCTTAGCGCACGATCACTATGTTTAAAAATCACAATGTCTTTTACGCCATTAATAGGCTATTTGGTCGAAACGTGTAATCTTCAGTCACGAAAAGCTTATTATGAAGTTATGCACGCTCTGTGATATATTTCGCGCTATGAACGCGGAAGCAGAGATTTAATCCGTCTTAGAAATCGTTCCAAAGTGGTTGAAATAGGCTATTGGTCGTAATTGCTTTGCTACCAGGGGCGAAATTTATCACTTAAGACTTTTTGTGGCGTGTGGGAGGATGATTTTCAATTTTTTCCATTTTTTTTTTTCAATTTTTTTCCATTTTTTATAAAGCTAAAACTGCTCGATAGACCTTAAAAGGCAGTCGAAACATTTAGAGCTACGCCCTGATACGAACAGTCTTGTTCAATTTGCAACTTGTTAAACTTGAACAATACAAAATAAAATATTTTGCAAGCTTCTTTGATGCTATCTAAAATTATGAAATACGTGTGCCAAAAGTTGTATTGTCTATTTGTATTTCCTGAGACACGTCTTCCGCAAAACCTATAACGCCCTGAAAAATCTTGGCTGATTCAAACAACGAGAACACCTCAACTTACAATTTTTATCAGTAGTTTTCTTCAATTTCAAAATTTCTGTCCGGTGTTCTGTTTTGAGACTTTCTTCTTTTGCCGCTTTTTGCTTCTCACATTCGGATTCCAAGTTTATTTTTTCTTCTTCACATTTTTTTTCCAGCGTCTTTCTTTCTTGCTCCAGTGTCTCTATTTGATTGAACAGTTGGCTTTCCAGTTCTTGTTTTTCCTTTTCGAACTTTTGTTTTGCAACTAATATTTCATTTTTTTTCCTCGACAGATCTTTCTTCAAACCCTTTGCTTTTTCTTGATGCCGCTCCCGCACCAAATTCTCCAGCCTTTCGATGCTCTTTTTTGGCTTTTTAATCTGCTCTTCAAAACGTTTTTGCCTTATACTGATTTCCTGCGTGTGTTCAAATCTTAAGTCTTCTTTTCTCTGTTCTTGTTCTTTAAGCTTTGATTGTAACTCTTGTCTGAGAGTGTTTATCTTTTCGCTGTAAGTTTGTGTTAAGTACACCCTTTGCGTCTCAAGGTTTTCTGCGTGGCGTTTTTTCATCAGTTTGAGTCTTTGCTCGAAATTCTTTTCCGGACTCTCGGCTGAAATATGTTAAATTCATTTTACATTTTTTTCAAAATTGCAGCATACCTTTTCAGAAAGTACAGCGCAGAACCCCCCCCCCCCCCCACCCTCGTGAAATTCTTTTAGATCCGCGCTGCCAGACAGGATCTGATATGGAAAACAGTACTAAACAGCTTAAAGGGAAAAAGCTACAAAAATGTGGTTATACTTGAGACGACTGATCGCATCGTAACGTAGCTCTACCCAGATCCAGTCATCGTGAAAAACTTAACAAGATCTTGATGGCTCTGCAGTTTAATAAAAATTTCAAGGTTTTTCAATGTTTTGTAAATATACTCTAGAAAATCGAACAAATATTTTTGATAAAATCCATACTTAAAACTAAAATACATACGCACTTGTTTTTGGATAGTGATATTTTCTTTTGATCAGCATTTGAACTTAAAGCGAACTAATAAAAAATCAAAAACCCAATCGTCCAAATATAAGATTGAACGTGAAGAAGTTCTGAGGTTTTTTCACTGAAAAAAATGCAACCTAATTTAATGGAGTAGAATTTAGCTATTTTTTGTCAATTGTAATTCTATTATTGGAATGCGTACTTTCTCTTGCTTCCAGTAAACTATTTTGAAGTGCACTTCGAATTTGAGGTTACGGAGATCACAGGTCAAATCGTTAGAACAATAAATGAGTGCAAATCATTTTGCAGGTTTGTTCTTCAAAAATACTCGTTTTGTTTGAATTTTCAAAATATGAAGAAAATTAGATAGCCGTAAATTGCTTTGAATTTCTTTTTATTTAATTTTGACACTTTTTTGATTAAATTAACCCAGTTTGAGAAAACTATATTGACCGGTTTGTTCTCAATAAATACACATACCCGCTTTCTGTAAAAGAGACAATAATCGATTATATTACAATTATAATTGTACTTTCATCAAAATAATTAATTATAAGCTCCAAATTTAAATGATATTTAAATGATTTATAATCCATTATAATGATAACAGTTTTCGTGACATTATAATAACTTATAATCAATTATAACTGATTATAATTTTTCCGAAAATCTCTTATAATCTGTTATATTCTATTGTAATAGATTAGATTCCTTTTTTCTGCCAAAAATCTTTAAAAGTTAGATGTCTTGTCACTCTTTGGCTCATCTGAACACAAAGTTTTACTACGAAACAAAAGCTTCATATAAATTTCTTTCTATTAGTTGAAATATTCACGCGGTTGGTGAACTATAATTCTTTTTTATAAATCATGAAACTGAAGCAGTGTGCTGATATTTTGGCGATCAAAAAACTTAAAATGTGCATCATAAAACAATTATAGTCAAGAAATGAAAAAAAAGTTATAAAATTGAATTGATTTGAAAACTGTTAAAACAATTTTCACATTTATCACATAAACCAACGTCTACAAAAAACATAAATTAAAGGCAATTTAGGTAGAATTTCGAGGACAAATGAATTAGAAATTCGGATAAAAATAATCGATTATAATGTATTATTATTGATTATGTTTGATTTCAAAAAGAGAGATTATAATCAATTATCAATTAATTAAAATCAATTTTTCTCTATTTTTGTAAGACTGGTACTAAAATTATATTATAATTGATTATTAACGCTTGAAACTGGATGCGGGTAGCCAACAAACAGTTAAAAGAGAGTCAAGAACGCAAGAAGAAAAATACTGACTTGTTTTCTTTGATTTTTCAAAGTATAAAAAAATAGATGGCTTAAATTCTTTTAAATTTCTTTTTACTTAGTATTGACACTTTTTTTGATTCAAGTAGTCAAAATTAAAAAAAAAACTGGATCAATAGACAATCGGTAATTTTTTGTTAAGCTGGGAAATCTGAAAATTAAATTCCACTTTCGAAACTAGAAATCGATCACGTTTTTTGTGACTCTTACACTTTTGCTGTTCAATTCTAACCAAAGAAATGAAATAAACTTCGAAAGAAATCAAAAATCAAACCGCCAAAAAATGAATTTGAGCCTGATCAATTTAGAGAATTTTTCCTGAACGTTTTTTAAAAAAAAACTTCACTACCTAGATAAGAGCCTACTACGTTCATCGACTCTTTAACACTATCAATAAATAAAAAAAGTGCCTTACGTTCATTAAAGCTCAATTATAAAATACCATATTGAACACCATAAGAAAGCGCGACTTATTTGAGCGCAACAAAAAATCCAAACTTTTAGTTTACGTTACCTTTTGAAATTGATTTTTTTTCGAGGCTTGTTCTGTATTATTTTTAGAGCTAGTTTAAACTGCAGATCGGTCTCTGTTTTAATTGTTTTATCTGTGACCTGCCGCAGCAAGAAAATAAAATAAAAAGTTTCTTAACTTACATTCCTTGTCAGTTCTTGCCGGTTCGATTGCATCCTCGTCTAACTTGTAAACCTCATGTTCGTTTTCTGCTGGTTCAAAATCTTGTGTTCTGAAATTGAAAAATTGTTATTTGTATCTGAAAGTAAATATATTCTCAAGGTTTTAAGTTATACATAAAGTGCAAGAAGTAGATTTTGCGCTTGAAGTAGTTTTTGCGTTTCTCGGTCTAACAGACTATCTCTGTTCATTTAAATACATGTCGCCACTCGTGCCAGTGTGCCACGTGCACGAAGGATTCAACCCCTAGCCATCCAAATACTATTTTACCACATATCTTTTTGGTCGACTAACCCTACAGTACCGATATGACTCTAAGAAATTTAATTTTTTGTCAATTGCGTATTGATTGTCTCGAAGTCTTTTTTTTTGCAAATTAAAACAGCTATTCTAATGTATACGCAGTTGAACAGTACGAGGAATTGAAACTACCTCGATAAGTAATTTTTTTCTACCCATATTTTGCTGAAAAATCACCTCAAAAATATTCATCTGATGAAAAAACTAGCTCAAATATTCATCTGATGATTATTTTTGCATAATTGTACAACTGTTTTTCTGTGCTCTATAGTAGGATTTTTGAGGATACTATGAGTTAGATGCCTTTTTGTTCCAACCACTTCACGAAATGAGCGAGCGCAAAAATAGTTGGGTCCTTTAATTAAAATTATGTACCACAAAGAAAGCTCAGATTGATCCAAGAGCTCGAAAAAAAACAAAAGGCTCTTTAAATATATTAAACCTTATAATATCGGCTTTTTTTCGGTAAAATTAACATAATTTTAGGTAGAACATTTTCATCGCGTGATTATCAGGCTGGGAAATCTATTAACTCAAATCCACTTTCAAAATGTAGGCTCACTCATGTGAGTTTTCAAGTTTAAACAGCGTTTTTGTTTCGTAAAAAAAACAAGCCAGGAAAAAAACGTTTTTAGGCACTTTTTGGAAAATTTTGACCAAAATTTGCATTTTTTCGGCGCACGCTTCCCTTCAAAGTTAGAATATGTTGGCGCCGGAAAAGCCTTTAGAAAAATTTTCATTACAAGGTCAAACTGTGCATGTTGTGAATTGTTTGCGAATTCCGCAACAGGCCAAAAACAGAATTGTTGTGGAATCCGCAACAATGCTATATTTCCTTGATCTTCTTTGCTCTTTTGGATTCCATGAACACTTTGTTAAAACACTGTATTGCTCAAAATTGTTCCGAAAACAGGCAATTTGGCCGAATCCGCAAACTTGTGTCTAGAATCCGGGAACAAAGAGACAAAAAATTGTGCGCCTATCCAGTGCCTCGTAATGTTAGAAAAATTGATCGGCCGAAAATAATTATCATTAGATAATTCCGAAGTGAGGCTTAATGTTAGTGAGGGGGTCGATTTCCCTGAAAAGAAAAGCGTATGCCTTACCACCCTACCCCTACCCCTGAATCCGCCCCTGATATGAAATAAACTTTAAAAATGGGACCATGAAAAATCAAATCGGACATTAAACGAGTTTTAAAACTCGGCCTAAAACAAATGGAAAAAATAACCCGATCTAAATAGTTGTCTTCAAATCGTTTAATTCATTTTTTACTTCTGAAAATTTTTTTTGTTTCAAAAAAACAATTGGTTACCAAAACCACTTGGTAATCGATTTAACTGATATAACTTTTGTTTTTTGAAGCTACTATTGGCTAATTTAACAAAAACTACATTCAACCCCTTTTAAGCACAAAAAAGCAAAAAATAGAATGTAAAAAAAAACAATTATAAGGTCGTTGTGTAAGTAGCAAAAAATCATTTCCTTATATCACAATGATACAGCTAAAAACTCGAAAGTATGAAAAAAAACATAGGAAAAATGGACAACAAAAAACTTTTTCCTTAAAACTTTTTTCTTATTTGTTTTCTAAATTTCTTTTTTCAAAGTAGGAATGGGTTGAATTCGGGAAAATAACTAAAATAACAAGAAGTAATAAGAACTCGAAAAATATTAATTAATAAGAAGTATGAAGAAATCAAAAAACCGAATCAGATTTAAATTGGTTGACATCAAACTTTATGCTTTGAAAATGGGAAACACTTAGACCAATTATTCTGACACGGAGTCAATTTTTTAAGTTTGTTACGGAATAAGGCTTACAGCTGAAATGATTTTAAAGGATTACGCTCGCAATTAGCTAGCACTTTCAAATGAGTTTAACGTTTTTTTTTTGAGTGAACAAGTTTAATTAACAAAAGCGAATCACTTCTGAGAGTAGTTGCCGTGATTGTCATTCTGAGAAGTGAGAGCTGTTTTGTTTAAATTTGTTTTTAAAGTTGTTAGTAACCTAAATTACGATTTTGTACAATTTCCGGATTTTTTTTTGCTGAAGGTTCTAATATATCATTAGATTAGGCTCATGTTATATCGGGTTAGTCGTCTCGCAATACATCGTGTGGAATGCGAACATAAGTTCTTATGTTTGCGTGTGTGTGTGTGTGTGTGATTCAGGATGGACCTACAATTTGAAATTTTCAAACGTTTTTAGCTCAAATTTTTTTACCTTAAATTCTTTTCCGACTCAACGAGCTTTTACCCAAAAGTTGATGGCCTAATTGCCGCAGAGCAATTTTTTCCACTACTGATTTAAAATTGTCAATTGAGTTTATCAACATGTTCTCTAAAGCTGAATCGCATTCGAGACAAAAAAGACATCTGACGTTTTTTCGGATTTTTTTTCGACGTAGTGGATTTCGCCCTATTTTTTTAGGCCACCTGCCAAGTTGTGTTTGTGTTTTATCATAAGTGGTGTGAACCTCCACATCGTCTCTGTGATTTAAAATTGACTACCTATGGACTTTTCCATAAACATTCGGACTCCACCATAAAAATTCACCCTAAGCCATAGTTCGTTCCCGTCATTTCATGACGTGGTTGGAACAAAAACAAAGACTTCAACTTAAAAAAAAAACAGGATAATTTTTGATGCTGGGTGTTCTTAACAATGATAAATGGAGCCAGAGCATTCTGTGAAAAAACTGAACAATTATTTATGCTGAAAATATAATCAACAATGTCGTGCTTACTTGTTTTCTATTGTTTCCACTCGTTCATCTTTATCTGATTCGGTTGTTTTCATTCTGTTGGTCGACAGATCAGATCCCGCTTGAAAAATGGACCGACGCCGTTCCTTCGAAGATTGGCAGATGTGCTCGGAAATTGTTTCTGGGTTATCTTAAAATCATCCCATTGATTTGAATTTTGTTGGGGCAGATTTTCCCGAGGGGGCAGTTTTTAAATTAAAAAAAAATACATTTTTTTTAGATGGACCAAATTGAGTTTCCGAATTTCGACTGCATTGCTTTTTGCGTGTGCTCCCCTCTCAGTATATAGAGTGGCGCCAAAAGTGCTTTTATAAAACATTTTAGGGTCATCCACCAAAAATGGATTTTTTAAAGTGACACCAAAACCGAATCCTTGAGAAAAATCGGAAACTAGAAATAAAAAATTGAACACTAATTCTCCAGTTCTGCTTCGAATTGTATGTTCTACTTGATCAGCTACCTGTATTTTTCGATGATGGTTTTTTTTCTCCCTCCTGATTTTGCAATACCTCCGGAAGCTTGAGATCCTCCACAAAGACCGTCTCAGGAATTGACCGCTGACAGGATTTGACTGGGCAGCGTCGATGTGAACCGTAGAGTACTCGGTTGGCACAGCTGCTTGTGGACTTGGGTCCGCAAACTAAGTGACCACACCCTGGCAGTTGTCGCGGGTCGCTGAAAGGCTGCGTGCACACGCTGCACCAGATGATCTGGCGAGGTAATGTCGGTTCGTAATCCCATATGCTAATTTTTGGCTCCATTTTGCATGCATGTATGGCTTTTAACGGTTGCTGGAAACAAATCCGTTTCTTGTCGCAGACTTCTAAGGTAGGCAATAGGAGATTTGAGAAAAAGTACAGTCTTACAAGTTTGGTTGGATTTTGTCAGAATCATTCACGACTTTATCTGCACTTATGCAAGAGTTTCGCAAGTTTTGAATTTTAATTATGGATGCTGGAGCTATATTAGTCAATGGCGTGATTGAAAATTTGAATTGTGGCAAGTATGCAACTCAACTTCTGATTTTGAAGTGGGTCGTGGTCAAACTATTATGTTCACGCTGCTGTTGCGAAGTATTTTGATGCTGCTTCTTAAAGTCTAATTCTGCATTACTGACTAGATGAAGAAACGTGAAGTGATTGACTCCAGTTTTTTTTTTTTTATTTTCTCGTTTTTAACTGTTTATCGCTGTTAGCTTTGTAGTATTATGTTTATACAAAAAAAAAACAATGAGATTATGTTTTCAGCCAGTTTGTTAAGCCAAAAATATAAACAGAACCTCACTTTATTTGATGATAAGCTTTGTTAATTTGATGATTTAACAATAAGTGTCCGGCCATCTTGAGCTATTCTAGCTCAGAGTTAGCTAAGACACGATAACGTAATCACAATAAAAAACTTTCAGCCATGTTGTAAGAGATGTCGCAAAAATGGCACCATAACTTACTAAAAAACCATTTTTTTGTTCTTGGTTCTCATTCATTTATATAAACATGCTCAGTTGTCATTTTTATTTTCATTACAAGCTTTTTCTTTTTTTTCGAGAGCTCAAATCGATGCAAATGCAAAAGTACACACAGTCTTGTCACTTAAAAATCAAAAAGACACCGCGTATATGCCGTAGGCAGGGGCGGATCTAGGATTTTTTTCGAGGGGAGGGCGGATTTTCAAAAAAATTTTTCCGAAAACTTTGACGACCTTTTTTTTTAGGTCGACCAAATTGATTTTCCGAGTACCGAAGGGGGTCGGCAGGGGGTGGAATCCCTGAGGTAGGGAAGCGTCAGCATACCCCCACCCCCCCCCCCCCCCTCTAAATCCGCCCCTGGACGTAGGCATAAAAATTTTCAAACAGAAAAAATTTTTGTTACGTTTTCTACTTTCCCCTGCAATTT
The DNA here is from genome assembly GCF_963678635.1 of Symsagittifera roscoffensis. Classification (NCBI taxonomy): domain Eukaryota; kingdom Metazoa; phylum Xenacoelomorpha; order Acoela; family Convolutidae; genus Symsagittifera; species Symsagittifera roscoffensis. The sequence goes on from NC_087064.1 coordinate 27,266,225, forward strand.
CATGATCAAAGATAATAGACTTCTGAGAGCAAAGGTCATGTAATTGGGAAGTAGACACTTTCCCGTAAATTTTTTTTTAAACAAAATTTCAACTTGCTTTATGATTAAAGCTTAATAAGTTGCAGGTTCCTTCGCACTCGGCTTAAAGGTAACGCAGTTAACTTTACATCCTATGGTTTGGCGTTCGAGTCCCGACCGAGAATTGTTTTTGATCAGTATGTATGCAATTGAAATTTTTTTTCCGGTAAAAATTAAATGGTCGGACCTTCTTTTGTCTGTTCAATTCTTTTGCCGACTTACATAACACATCACGGTTTTTGCTTGTGCTGTAAGCAACTTTCAATGAAGCTGCAACTCCCAATGTTTTGCATCTTTGTTCAGGGGGTCTTGAGAGATTTTTAGTTTAATGAAAAACAATATCTTGTTTTTTTTTCGTCTCAACTGGTCTCTGCTCAAGTTTGTAGACTTAGTTGCCTTGTTGCATTTGACTTAGTTGACACATCACGGTTTTTGCTTGTGCTGTAAGCAAATTTTAATGTAGTTGCAAGTCCCAGTGTCATTCATCGTTGTTCAGGGGGACTTAAAAGTGTTTTAGTTCGTTGAAAAATCAAATCTTTTTTGTTCGTCTCAACTGTTGTTTGCTCAAGTATATAGACTTAGTTGCCACGTAACGGATTTTTCTTGTAATGTAGGCAACTTTTTTGTTGTTTGCAAAAAATTTAAAAGATTTTTATATAGAAATATACTTTTTTTGGATCAAATTGTGTCTGCTCAAAGGTGGTGGGGTTTGTTTCCTCTTCGTAAATTTTGTTCCGTTGCTAGTTCAAAATTCAAATGTCTGTTGTGTTTGTGTTTAATAACCACATGTTTCCCAAAATTGTATGGGGTTTGCTTTTTGCTTTTTTTATTATGGTTTTTTGAGACGCTTTGAAAAATGTTTCCCTATGTTTCCCCATTTCATCGATTTTTAAAAAAGTGGTACTAGTGAAATTGACGCTCATTTTCCTGTGTCCCTACATAATCTGACGGGGTTCTTTCATCATAATCAATTTTCTCCGGGCATCAAAAACTATGGGGTGAAATATTTGACCCAATTTTTTTTTCGGATTTTAATTTCATTTTCTCAAAAACTCCTTTGCTAAATCTGAGATGATGAGTTCAATTAAAAGAACAGATTGTGGGTGGCTCCCCTGAATCAGCGGCTACGTCCAATTATTTTTACTGTTTTTGTCGGCTCATTTTCTGTGTGTGTTCCTGAATGCCATTTTTAAAGCCCCATTGCTAAAGTTTTTCGAGTTACAAGATTTTTTTCGAAAAAAATTTCATGTGAAAAAAATACATTGATATGCACTGATTATTACGTATGCGATTATTGCGCTTGCGATTCGCAAGTATTATCAATTCGGAGCATTGAATTATTTTACGAAAAAAATGTCCATGAAAATATCTGAATCTTTTTCTGAAGTCTGCTTTTTCGTCGACCAACAAGCATTACTAGATATGTTAGTTCATTCGGCTGAAAAGATTGTTCGGCCTAAACTTAGTCGGCTTATTGATATCATATTGCATCGTCGCGTCCTATGCGTGTGCATTTTGGAGGAGTAATTAGTTTTTTTTTCAAAAATCTCAATTTTTTTCAAGAAATTGTTTTTTTGGCTCAATGGGCTGCTGCTTAAAAAATAACGGCTTTAGATCGCTTCCTTTTTAATGCAAACGTAACTTTTGTTTTTCTTATTTGTCATGCTTTTTAAAAAATTTGATTTATTTTCAAGACAAATTATGGACAATTAGCTTTGCAAATTTAGGGTTCCATAATTTGTTTTTGGCTTTCGTCTCATTATCTGTTTGCTAACTGTCATGCTCTGCTTCTGTTCTATCGCAAGTGACGCAAAACTCTGTGTAATAATTTATTTTCCAAGTTATTGCTCAGTACAAAACAAGTTTGTATGTCGTTGAAAGGCATCTGACCGTCAATATGACGCCTTTGAGAAAAAATTCACCACTTCTAAACAGCGCTTCTTGCAATTAGTTCCACGTTATTGAAAAAAAAAACAAACAAAGAATAAAGGTTTCAGTTAAAGCTTTAGTTAATCTTTTCTGAGCCAAAAAAAATAATAACATGGGATTCCTTTTCTTAAAAGTTACAGCTTAGTGATCGTACGTTTCGAACAAAGATTGATTTGATCATTGGTTGCCAGTTTTTCATCACAATAACCCTCGAACAAACATTATTTGACTGTGCTTTTTGTAGCAGTTTCTTAAATTTTATTTGCTTCGCACATGTTTTTGAACTGTTTATTGTGTATTTTAATTGTAATTGAACAAGAATTCTGTTTTTTTTTTAAATTGAAAATGCTCATTAATTTAATTAAAGAAAAATTTCGTTGTTTTTTTTAAATTTGTTTTTTTCCTAAGCGTTACCACAAAAATTGCAGCAAAGTGCAACAAAAAGTCACTTTTCGAATGAAATTTTCACTTTGCAAATCACAGTTTACGCGAAACTTTTTAAATTTGATTTAATAGTACTGTTGAAACCACCAAACGCAGAAAAATGTCTAAGCTAGCGAAAACGATTATAAGCCGCCTAAGCAAGAACAAAACAAACAAACGACTACCATATCCATTTTTTTTTAAATTAAAAAAAAAACTTTTTTCACCAATTTTTTTCCAAGTCCACCATTTGATCTGACAATACAAAACTAATGACTAAACAATCAAAAACAAAAAAATTATAGCACATAGATTTTAATCGCAAGTTGTCTTTGCATGCCCTTCAAGCAAGTTTTTTCAACAGCCTAATATTAAGTTAGCAACCGGTTAATACAATTTTAGTTTAAATTACTAGGTTAGTTTTTTTGTTATTTAGTCTTTCCCGATTTCTTTCAACTCTACTCTGTTGTCGCCTCAATTATTTTAATCCAGAAAATTATTCGTCTGGAAACTTCGACTGGCAAAACTCATTTTTTGTTGCGTTTGTAAAACCGCTTTTTGCGATGAAAAGTTTTGCTGCATTTTAGTTTCCGTTGCCAAGTCTCCCTCATTACATTGGGTTTTTCAAGTTTCCTTTCTTACAAAAATTATCAAATCGTTTCGTATCTTGCACATAACCGATGCAGCGCAATTGTGCGTTTTAGTTGTCAAATTGCGACTTTTCGCAATCTTTGAATTATGCATTTAATGCAGGAAAGTGTTTTTTCAACCATTTTTTTTCTTTTCGAAAGCTGACTTAATTTGTCTGTCGAAAAAAAACTTGTTTTCAAAACTACAATTTGATCATCAAAAATAACAATTTAGTAATTGCATAAAGAAAAAATCCAATCTTCAGGTTACTGCTTGGCAAAAAGTAAAATAACTTTTCAAACGATTAGGTGTGACACAAATTTTCACATGGTCTTATACAAAACTTACGATCTTACATATATAATCGTGATTTTTTCGTTTGTCGAACGGCAGTTTGTCGGCATTTGAAGAATCCTTTGTTTTGTATTGTTATTGTTGTCGTATCTTAGCATCAAAACTGATATGCAAAGAGTCTTCAAAACTTGTAGATTGACAAAAAAAGAATAATAACAAGATAATGAACCAAAAAAAGGCAAAATTTCATTCGTTTTCATATTTGTTTGAAGGTTTTTGTTAAGTGGTACCTCAATCAAATCAATAAATTGAACTGTGTTTTAATCAAAATCAAAAAAGGAAATGTTCAAAAACTCCCAAATGTTTTTTCTAATTATTTTGAAATTGCATGTTGCTGCTTAGCTTTTAAAAATTTTTTGATTGTGCTATTTCTAATTTTGATCCATTTTCAAAACGAAACGGAAAAAAACTATGCAAAACATGGCCAACATAAGTTTTCGTTTCAAAGTTTCAGTCACCGCTTACTCTACGCCTTAAATAAGGGGGAAAATATTTTGCTCAATATGTTTTCCCGTGTTGATAATTTTGAAATCTGAGAATTGCAGCTTAAATGTCTGGCCAAAACACAAGATAGACCTAAAAACTACAACGAGCACAAATGTTCCTTCAAAATATCCAAAATCTAAACATCCAATTTGCAGATTACATTTCTAGTCAAACAAAATTTAACTTCAAAACAAGAGCGAGTACGAAAGTTCCACAATTTCATCCAGGTTGCGCGATAACTTTAGTCGATTAATTTTGCAATTTTTCAGGTTGCCTGACAATGTTTGTAACTAATCTCATTGTCTGAAATATGTCAAAAGAATAGACCAAAAACAAATTTTATAGCAATTCAAACTATTAAAGCAGTGTCGTTTAGTACTAGAAATAGTAATGTGGGTGACAAGATTGTTCGCTGAAACATCATGTTCAATAGAATAATTGTCCTTACAATTAGCTGCAACTGATATAATTTGAGCCAGCCTATTTTTCAAACATCCTTTTTATTCACATCTATAAAAAATGTTTTGTTGTAACGTTACAAACTCTATTTGTTAAATTATCATTTGTTGTTTTTTCGATCTGATAAACTTCGACATTATATCATTTTTATGGCCTTATCAACTTTTTTTTTTATTTCAACTATTGGGCCTCAAATTGCCTTGATGAGCAAAAGAGGTCTTTTTGTATGTTTGTTTTGATGGTGAGAGGACCTTAAAGTTTCAAAGACCTTTGGAACCAGTTCTAAACTAGTATTTATAGACCAATCATATTCCATCTCTAACATTTACACTTATTTGTAAGTGCTGAAACTACTTGTAGTTTCAGCACCAGAACAATTTAAATAAAACTTAGAATACAGTTGTTCTCCTTCTGAATAAACTCCAAGAACTAACCCGCATAAACCAGTATACACTAGAGTTATTGAGACTTGGAGATATAAGAGTAAGATTAAGATCGGTATTAGACTAGGAAGTTGCACGAATCTATCCGGCCGAAAATAAGATAGCGTGACGAGCAGACGGTGTACCTTATCTGAAATTAGTCTATGAGTATAACCATTAATTCATAACTCACCTTTTAAGAAGCAATTTTTCCGTTTTAAGGATTTCTGTTACGGTTTTTTGGCTAGATTACGTTAGGTAAGTTGTTTACCGAGGAGGTTGATTTACTATTCTTTTGTCTTGTATTCAGTTTTTAAAATTTATTCATTGACAAAAAATCGACTCTTGGATAGATCTCGATGTGAAAAGAATAGTAGATTTTTTTATTTAAGCGGTTTTCGTCTCACGTTCAGCTAGGTTGAAAGGCTATGTAACTAGGTTGCCGTGTCAACTAGATTGTCATGCTATGCTTTCACTGTATTAAAAGTGTTACGAAGCTCTGCTTCGCCTCTGTTTTAAAACTTTATTCGAATTAGTTCATTCGAGCAAAATTTCAGATATTGGAACTTTTCAAAATCAGAATTACCTCAATCAAGACCAATGGCGGATGTAGGATTTTCTCGAGGGGAGGGGGGGTCGGATTTTTTGAAAAATATAACCTTTTGACCTCTTTTTTTTAGGTCGACCAAATTGATTCTCCAAGCTCTCCCTAAGCACTACAGAATCCCCGTTTTGGTCAAAAGGTCTGCGCGGCATGCAAATTTTGTCTAATAAACTGCATTTTTTTGCGCGCTACCCTCAAATTTTGGCATATATTGGCTCCGAAGGTGCCTTTAGATAGTTTTTAGAGACCGTCACCAAAAATGGATATCTCAAAACAGTACAAAAGGGGATCCTTTGGGTCGGCAAGGAGATCGAAGGCTTACAATTAGTGCAGAAGTGCTATGAGGGCGCAACCGTCTGATTTATATATATATATATATATATATATATATATATATATATATAAATTTGCATTTTCCAATACTTGTCACTACTTATTTAAACGAATACCTACTCAGCTGCTCAGCTGCGGATAAGATATTTATCAAGGTTTTCAAAATTTTAATTGAGCACTAATATGTGCATACTTTTTTGCTGTAAAAGTTATGGACAAAATTTACAATTAGTGAGAAGCTTTTTATTTCATTAAAATCTATAAATACCTGTTAGTTAATTTTTACTGATTAATCTAAAAAAAAATTCAAATTTAATTACGTCATTCCGAACATTCAAATTTAACTATATGAAATTTAAATCCAGTCTGTTAAAAACATGACAAAATTTAAAGTTCAAGACTTTTTTTTACTATATCACTGTAACAGAGGTTAAAAAATGCAACTCCTTAATTATTTCCCCTTTTTTGATTTTCAGAATCAATTTTGATTAGCACTAGTTTAGAACAGAGTACAGTGTTCAGAGAGTAAATATAATCAAAATTCACTATTCAAGTACCATTTGAAAAGTGAATCATACAAAGACAAACTTACGAAATTCCAAAACCAATCAATTGTTGACCTTTTTGAAATGCATTTTTTCCACAGAAACGGTTGTAGACAATAATACATTCATAGAGGGATAGTTTAAAAGGTCCAATAAGGGGTAAAGAAATAAAAAAATCCAAACAAAGAAAATAATTTGTTCACTAGCAAGTAGATCTACATCGTCCTAGTTTAATCGACGAAGAAAAAACGTGAGACTTTTTTTCCGCCAAGATGCAAAATTGGCTGTTTTAAACGCTCGGCTACGTTCTTGGATTTATTGCTTCGAATAAAGTAACGGAGTCATTTCAGTAGCCAATTTTGCATCTTGTTAATAATCGCCTTTGTGCATGCATTATTTTTAACAGCCCTTTCTGTGCAAAGCAAGCCTTTCAATAAAGTCAACAACCAATTGAGTTTTAAATTTCGTGAATTCGTGTTTTTATGAATCAAGTGTTTTAGATTTCTTTCTTGTTTTTTTTCTTTCGTTTTGTTTTCTGCGCAAAATCAGGTGCCGCCACAATAATCATAGGATTGGGTCGAGTGATATATCATACTAAAACATTTTCAGTAGTAATAATTTTCAATGACATTTTCGAATGACGTTAAAAATATGAAATTGTCTTCACAGTGACGAGAAAAACCGGTTTGAACTTTTTGATTTTTGATCCAATTTCGAGTTGATAAAGTGACCGTGTAGGCTTACAATAACTCATTTGAGCTTAATTTAAGCCGTGAAACTTAATGTTTTCAAGTATAACTAGTTTTTGGAGTTTTTAGCGCAATTTTAAGAATCAAAATCTTGGAAATTCAAAAAAAACGTGCGAAAATTTTTACTTTTTTGTTTTTCTTGTCAGTTATTTTCAAAAGCTGTTTCCAATTGACCTTTTTCTTATGACAATCAAATAGGCCTAAGCTCTGTTTTTCGTTCAGATCTTTTCATCGCAACATGCAGATAAAAACAGCAACTTGAAAAAACTTTTTTGTATTTTCTTAAGTCTGTGTTCGGAACATTCTGTGCCACTTGCACAGTACCCGGCTATCTTTGTTTTTACTCTGATAATGGCTTCTATACGTATCAAATCAGAATGAAAAACCTATAATGCATCTATTCACTCATCTAAAGAATCCGTTTTTTGAGGTGTACTAATAGTAACTGATGTCATCTTTAGGGTAGCAAAATGGAATATTCGTGTAGTGCCGACTGGAACTTGCAGTTGGAAGCAACACTTTGTTTTGTTTATGAAGCCTCCATTCGGAACAACCCGGGTCGATGTTTGCGATTTATGTTTCGACCGGGGCGGGTTGAACACATGTCAGAGTTCGACCGAAAAGTCCATGGTCGAGAAGGCCCTATAGGCGAACTTGAAGTCGAATTCCTTTTCGTGGTTCTTTAAGACGTGATTCCTTAGTCGAATCCCTGAGAACTCGTTCAGAGCACTCAGAGACACAGCTTGAGACTAACATCTGGAAGTGATCTAAAATGAATTTTGAACTTCCCTCTATTAAAGCTGCTGCGCCTTGGTTAAATCGCACGTGTCGTGTTAAGCAAGAAAAAAAAACAACCACTGCAACATCGACAACTATTGCAACTATTGCAACTATTGCTCTGTTGTATAATTGTTCTGCTGTTCTGAAATTGTTCTGTTGTGAATATAGCACTTGTCTTGTTAAGCAAGAAAAAAAAACAACGACCACTGCAACATCGACAACTATTGCAACTATTGCAACTATTGTAACTATTGTTCTGTTGTGAATTTTGCACGTGTCTTGTTAAGCAAGAAAAAAAAACAACGACCACTGCAACATCGACAACTGAGCGGACATTTTATCTCAAGCAGTGCTCGTATTTGGATCAGAGCTCTCGTGTTTGGAGGTGAACTCGTGAGTTTGGAGCAGAGCACGTGTTCGGGGTACAGCTTATTTGTGGATTGGTGCTCGTTTTGGATGCAGAGCCGGTGCTTGGAGCTCGTGTGTGTTTGGTACAGAGCAGGTGCTTGGAGTTCGTGTTTAGAGAGAAGCTCGTTTCTGGAGCACAGTGGCCCGTGCTCGGGAAGAGTTCGAGTTTGGTTCGAGGAACGCTCGTGATATCATGAGGCGGACTCAGAGAATTATCAAACTGCCTAGTTATCCGGGGTATAATTCTGATTCGCAGCTCAGTGTTTCCAATACCAGCGGGTTTGAAGTGGAAGACTTGTTAAAATCACAAGATAACAATGACCGCGTTAATGTTACACCGACAAGCAATGGCCGCACAGAATTAACTCAGGCCATGCAAGACCTGCAAATAGAAAATGTGCTACCAGAAACTGATCCGAATCTTGAAAGCCATGACGAAGACATAATAATAGAAGCATTCGGTGCGTCACTTGACGAATCAACTTGTCTTGATCATTCGATTTGGACCGAAAGATGGGTGAAAAGTGTACTGTTGCCAAAAAGGCTATATACTTTGCCTAATGGTAACATTGGTAGGAAGTACGTAGACCTCCTGACACATGAACTGAAGCTTCTTTCTACCACTGCTGATTCCACTTCAGAAAGAGTTCTGGTGATGAGTCGTGTTTTGTTACGAAGAGATCCAATGATCAAAGCATCAAAAGATATTCGAATACTTATTGGACTTGGACAGCGCATTGAAGACTGGAAAGAAAACAAATTCGACAAGTTGTTGGCGGAAGCAGTGAGATGTGGCAAAAAGAAACAAATAAATCAAGATAGTTTGGACGACAAACATGTCTCGAAAGTGTTTGCTTCATTATTGATGAAAGGCAACGTGAGAAGCGCTATGCGGTGGCTCTCGGAGAGAGCAAGCGGGGGTGTGCTTGATCCGATGCAAGAGGTGAAGATGTTTCCGACCGTTTTAGAGACTTTGAAGTCAAAGCATCCACAGCCACACAAGTCACATCTCTCTTCGCGATTGCAAGTGCCAGTTGTACCCGACTTTGAAGATGTTATAATCAGTTCTGCTTCCATTGAAAAGACGGCGCGTTCTTTGCAGGGCAGTTCGGGAGCTTCGGGAACAGATTCTGAGCATTGGCAGACGGTTTTTTTACGTCATGGGGCTCACAGTTCACACTTGAGAGACGAAGTTGCAACTCTCGCCACAAAAATGTGCAATCAAATCTTACCATGGTCGAAAGTGCGAGCACTGGTTTCTGGAAGAATGATTGCGCTTGATAATTGTCCTGACGTGCGACCTATTGGCATAGGTGGGTTACTACGGAGTATAATTTGCAAAAAAGTGGCTGAGCTCACAAAAATTGACCTTGAAGAAACATGTTCGACTGATCAATTAGCGTGTGGGCTGAAAGCTGGCGTTGAAGGTGCAATTCATGCGCTCTCTGATGTTTTTGATGACAACAAGGAAGGCGGCTGTGGCATGCTGTTGATGGATGCATCAAATGCTTTCAACTCGCTCAATCGTGAAGCAGCGTTTTGGAACGCTCGAGTATTGTGGCCTAGATGTTCTAGATTTCTCTTCAATACTTACAGAGGCTTCGCGTCGCTTTTCGTTGCTGGCGCCGATGAAGTGATATACAGTAGGGACGGAACAACACAGGGAGATCCACTGACAATGTTCTTCTATGGTGTTTCACTTCTTCCCATGATTCGGAAGTTAAAGGATCCGAACAATGTGTTAGAAAGTTGGTATGCTGATGATTCTGCGGCCATAGCAAAACTCAAGAAATTGGAGATATGGCTGAAAAACTTGATTGAGGAAGGTCCCGCCTTCGGTTTCTTTCCAGAGCCTTCCAAAAATTTTCTGATTGTCGATAAACAATATGCTGAAGAAGCGCATCACATATTTGACAAGTACTCGATTACTATAGTGGAAGCGAACAGGTTTTTGAGCGGTTTCAATGGAGACGGAAATGAGAAGGACATCTTCCTGAAAAAGAAAGAATCTGAATGGGTAGACAAAATTGAGAAATTTTCTTTTTTGGCAAAAACAGAACCACAATGTGCTTTATCAGGACTGACTAAGTCCCTACAAGCGGAATGGAATTTTTCCCATCGTATTTTGGCTGGTTCTAGTCAGCTTTTTCAACCGCTAGAGAACCTTTTGAAGAAAAAATTCTTACCTGCGATACTTGGAACTTCGTCGATTTCATCAATGGAGAGACGTCTCTTTTGTTTGCCAGCAATAAAGGGTGGTCTTGGAGTGTCTAACCCAACCAGTTTCGCTGATGAGTCTTACAACACGTCACGGGAAGCAGTTACGGTTCTTTATGATGCTCTTGTTGATCAGCACGGTTTTTCCCATGAAGACCACAGAAAGCAAATGTCTCGATCGCGGAAAAAGCATCATCAAATAATGGAAGAAAAACATGAAGAGTTGTTGGGGAGTTATTGAATGAGCTACCAGCAGACCAAGTTCGCGCAGTAAAAAGAATCAATGAAGGAAGCTTGTCTGCCTGGCTGACAGCGTTACCGATTGCTGCAGAAAACTTTGATCTTTCGGGAGTGGAGTTTCGGGATGCATTGAGTGTCCGGTATAACAAAAACTTGAACGCTTCGCCAACTTTTTGTGATGGTTGTCAGTCACCATTCACCCTACGGCATGCGTTAGCGTGCAGATTCGTTTTGTCGTGGAGTTTATGTTAGACAGGGAGGAGTGTCTTTTGATATTCGTGTCTCTGACACCGACGCCATCTCCTATCAGAACAGAAGCCCCATGAGTGTTTTGCACTCAGCAGAGGTTGAGAAAAAGACAAAATATTCAGACGCGTGTCATGAAAGACATATGTCTTTCACTCCTCTTGTCGTGTCTGTCGATGGGATTCTCGCTCCAGAATTTGCAAATTTCCTTCGGAGAATAGGATAAGCATTATCTACCAAGTGGGAGAAACCCTATAGTAAGACTATGAACTAGCTGAAGTGCCGGCTGTCTTTTGCCGTGCTCCGTGCTTCCAGTGTGTGCTTCCGAGGCACAAGGACCAAGTGGAAGAGTCTTGGCCCAGACCATGATTTCTTACCCTAGAGAAATATTTATGGATGTTCTACAATGAAGACGAAGTTGGCTAGCTATGTGCAAACTCTGCCAGTAATGTAAAACGTGGACCTAAATGAAACAAAAATGATGAAAAAGTGAACCAAATAGATAATTGACTGATTTCAAAAAAAAAAAATAAAGGCATAGCTAGAAATTTAAAAAGTCTTCAGTTTAGCCATTTGGTCTTCTGTACAAAGATGTCAAGAAATGTCAAAATTCTTCACAATTTCTTAAAATTGTCAAAACTTATCTATTGATCCAATTGTCACAATTTGGTTTAATTTGATGAAGAAAGTGTCAATCTTAAAGTGTTCTAGTAACTCAAAAATCTTGAAGGGCATTTATTTTTTTCTCTAAGACTTAAGCTGAGATTTTTCAAAGATAAGTCATTATTTTTTGTTTGGTTGCGTTCCTTGACTCTTTTCCAATCATCTGTTGGAAATTAGGATTCGATGAACTTAGTTCATAAGCATTCTATTTAAGTGATGAAAATCTTTACTTTTATTTATTTTTTACTTTTCAATTTTTTAAATTAGTATCATCTGAAAAGTCTGTGCTAGCTGCACAGCCACTGGCTGTCATTGTCTTTATTTCAATCTTGTACTAAATTTTTTTTCGATGCCTATTTAACACTGTTAATTGTCTTATTCGGTCTCGAAGTTCGCCGTCCGAAAACTAACCTGAAAAGTTTCAGAAAAGCATTCTTGACTTCACCTTCAATAATTATAAGAAGGGATCTTGAAAAATCCCAAAAAACCCTTAAAAAATTTTAGTGAGCCATTTTTTAAACTAGTTTCTTAAACTAAAATAGCGAAGGTTTGTTTTAAATGAGGATTTTTTACAATGCATTGCTTTTTCAAATGTATGTTTAACAATTAAAAGCGAATCTGATTTTTTCTCAACTTGTTTCAGCAGTGCAAAAAAAACAATATTGCTATTATAATTTCGAGTCTTCGACAAAAAGTTAGGGTCTGGGTAGTGGATATCGGTGATCATAATTAGTCCAGAATTGTAAACCGTTTTTTTTAAGTTTAGCGAGAAAAAATAGCCGTTGTTTTACTATTTTGACTATTAATTTTAGAATAGTAATGCGTTCTGATGAAATCCTAAACGATTAAGGAATTAGAAAAATTTCAAACAAATTTTTTTTAAATTTATTTTTGCTTTAAGTAATTTATTCTCTGAGATTTTAAAGGTAATTTTTCTTAGCTTTCTGGCCAATCAGATTTGTTGCTCTTAACGGCGCTCGTTCAGCTAAAACATTAAAAAGGATTAATTACTTTTCAACTATGCGACCTGCAGAAAAAACATCAATGTTTG
>NC_087064.1:27279041-27319520 GCF_963678635.1 Symsagittifera roscoffensis
ATAATCAAAATTCACTATTCAAAAACCATTTGAAAAGTGAATCATACAAAGACAAACTTACGAAATTCCAAAACCAATCAATTGTTGACTTTTTTGAAATGCATTTTTTCCACAGAAACGGTTGTAGACAATAATACATTCATAGAGGGATAGTTTAAAAGGTCCAATAAGGGGTAAAGAAATAAAAAAAATCCAAACAAAGAAAATATTTTGTTCAACTAGCAAGTAGATCTATATCGTCCTAGTTTAATCGGACGAAGAAAAAACGTGAGACTTTTTCCGCCAAGATGCAAAATTGGCTGTTTTAAAAACCCGCTGCGTTCTTCGATTTACTGCTTCGAATAAAGTAACCGGAGTCATTTCAGTAGCCAATTCTGCATCTTGTTAATAATCTCCTTTATGCATGAATTATTTTTAACAGCCATTTCTGTGCAAAAAAAAAAGCCTTTCAATAAAGTCAACAAGCAATTGAGTTTTAAATTTCGTGAATTCGTATTTTATGATTCACGTGTTTTAGATTTCTTTCTTGTTTTTTTTCTTTTATTTGTTTTCTGCGCAAAGTCAGTGCCGCTATAATTAATCATAGGATTGGGTCGAGTGATGTATCATACTAAAACATTTTCAGTAGTGATAATTTTAAATGACATTTTCAAATGACATTAAAAATTTGAAATTTTCTTCACAGTGACGAGAAAAACCGGTTTGAAATTTTTGATTTTTGGTCAAATTTCGAGTTGATAAAGTGACCATGTGTAGGCTTACAATAGCTTAATTGAGCTTAAATTAAGCCGTGAAAATTTAATGTTTTCAAGTATAGCTAGTTTTTGGAGTTTATAGCGCAACTTTGGGAATCAAAATCTTGGAAATTCAAAAAAAAATGTGCGAAATTTTTCATTTTTTTGTTTTTCTTGTCAATTTTGCTCAAAAACTGTTTCGAATTGATCTTTTTCTTATGACAATCAAATAGGCCTAAGCTCTGTTTTTCGTTGAGATCTTTTCATCGCAACATGCAGACAAAAAACAACACCAACTTGAAAAAACTTTTTGTATTTTCTTAAGACTGTGGTCGGAACATTCCGCGCTACTTGCACAGTACCCGGCTATCCTTGTTTTTACTCTAATAATGGTTTCTATACGTATCAAATCAGGTCGAAAAATCAATAATGCATCTAATCACTCATCTGAAGAATCCGTTTTTCGAGGTGTACTAATAATAACTGTTGTCATCATTAGGGTAGCAAAATGGAATATTCGTGTAGTGCCGACTGGAACTTGCAGTTGGAAGCAACACTTTATTTTGTTTATGAAATCTCCATTCGGAACAACCCGGGTCGATGTTTGCGATTTATGTTTCGACCGAGGCGGGTTGAACACATGTCAGAGTTCGACCGAAAAATCCATGGTCGAGAAGGCCCTATAGGCGAACTCGAAGGTCGATTTCTTTTTCGTGGTTCCTTAAGACGTGATTCCTTAGTCGAATTCCTTGAGAACTCGTTCAGAGCACTTAGAGTTACAGCTTGAGACTAATATCTGGAAGTGATCTAAAATGAACTTTGAACTTCTCTCTATTAAAGCAAGATATTCCGCAGCGATGCAATTTAGTAATGAGGGAAAATAAATCTAAGATTCACTAGTCAAATCAAAAGCTTATAACCAAATATATCAAAAATACACAAACCATTTCAATTGCCGTTGGTTCTACTATAATTCTCTCAAATCAATAATATAACTTCTAAAATGATATTTCATAGTAACTTTGGATCATAAAATGATTCAAAAACAGTTTTATAAGTTTTTAAGAGTCGATGAACGTAGTTCAGACTTTTATAAAGGTGCTGATAATTTAAGGTGCACTCTTGTTGCTTATGAAGTGGTTTTCTCAAAATCTTAAGCAGTGATTCGAATTAAAGCATTGTACTACTTTAATGGTAAATATGTGTTTTTTGTATTCTTTTGAGACGTTCATCAGCTTCGTCTAATTTCTCAATTAAAAAATTAGAAACTTGTTTTTGATTTTAGCTGTTTCAATTTTTTTTTTCAGTTTTTCTGCAACATACCAGCGTGCGTGTAATAGCGGAAAGACAATTGCTTCACTCGGTCATAAAATACAATAAATTTTTTCTCGGACTCTTTTTCTTTTTTTTTGAGAGTCCTTGAATGTAGTTCTAGACACTTATATAGGTCGTGTTAATTTTTTTGTTTTCTTTAGGAAAAGTCTTGAAAAATTTTCAGGATCAAATTTACTTTTTCATTGTTTGATTTCTTTTTAATTTCAGTTACTAAATTTGGGCAAAAAACTCCACTATTGACCAGCAAAATTGTAAAGGTCAGCAAAAACGTGTGATTGACTTCTAATTTCGAAAATATAATTTGATTATCAGTATTCCCAGCGGAATAAAAAAAGTTATCTATTGATCCAATTGTCTCAAATTGGTTTAATTTGATGAAGAAAGTGTCAATCTTAAAGTGTTCTTATTTTTTTCTCTAAGACTTAAGCTGAGATTTTTTCAAAGATAAGTCATTATTTTTTGTTTGGTTGCGTTCCTTGACTCTTTTCCAATCATCTGTTGGAAATTAGGAGTCGATGAACTTAGTTCATAAACATTCTATATAAGTGATGAAAATCTTTACTAATTATTTATTTTTTACTTTTCAATTTTTTTCTTAAATTGGTATCATCTGAAAAATCTGTGCTAGCTGCACAGCCACTGGCTATCATTGTCTTTATTTCAATCCTGTACTAAATTTTGTTTCGATGCATATTTAACACTGTTAATTGTCTTATTCGGTCTCGAAGTTCGCCATCCAAAAACTAACCTGAAAAGTTTCAGAAAAGCATTCTTGACTTCACCTTCAATAATTATTAGTAAAATTGAATTGGGTTTTTCTCAGATTGCGGTATCTTCAGACTCTTAAATGGTTAAAAATAAAAGTCGTTTGAAACCTTGCCAGAAGTAGTCTGGCAAAAATGGTTTAGCAAAACTAACTCTAAAAATTTCCTCTAAGCTGTAAGTTTACTCTAAGTTTTTAATTTGAACATTGCAATAGCTGGCAATCAAATGCACCATTTTTGCTAAAGGTCACTGGTTTTCGGGTTTTCAATAAAACTTTTATTTAGGTACACTTTTGTGAGACGTTTTTTATTTTAGGTTTTGTTGGATTTGTACTTTTTGTCCTCTCAATTCTTACTACTTCACAGTCTTGCTTCGCATGGTTAAAACATCAAAATGAAAAACATGATATGTTTAAAACTGCTGCATGTCATAATTAACAATTAACGCTATTCACTTTTTTTTGATAGAAGAGTAGTTTCAGCAATAAAATTATAACAGCTCTTCGCTGAGAAAATTTGGAAACTTTCAGGACTGCGTAAAATCAAAATTTTTTTAGAATATGAGAATCTTGAAACCTCGTGGATCTCAAAATATTGCATTAAGTTGAAAATCAAATAGAAAGAATACGTCCGGATTGGTCTTGCAGTTAAATTTAGTGCAGCAGTAACGTCTCGGCAAAACTCCAGGACTGCAAATGACCTTATACAAAAGTGATACTCTAAGTCTGATCAGCGATAAAAATCCCTCTTCTGTAAAACTTCTGAACCACTGATGAATCATTGCTGATTTTTCGTAATAGCAAAGGTTATTTTTGTTCCGACTTTCGATACGAAAGTAACGGATTATTTGTGCTCGGGGTGCCTATTTTTTCTTCAGACAAATTTCGACTTTTTAACTAGCCATTTTGACAAAATTTTTTTATATCATTCGAAAGGTATTGTTGTCCTGGGCTCAAATTTGAAAAGATGTTTCACCTGTAATCATTTTTTGTAAAGTTACGAGGGTTTAAAGATTGCCATTTTGGCCAATTTGGGACAATTAACGCGCGATATATTTCGCCTTATTAACGCGTAAGCGGAGAGTTAATCCGTCTTAGAAATAGTTACAAATTGGTTAAAAGAATCTTATGTGACATATTTGGTTTGTTACAAGGAGCGAAATCTATCCTTTTGTACTTTGTATAGCGTGTGGGGGGATGATTTTCATAAAAAGTTTGAAATTTTAGAAAAAAGAATGGTTTTGTTTTATTTCATTGAATTTTTTTTTTGCTCCATAAACCTTAAAAGGCAGTCGGAACATTCAGGGTTTCGCCCTGATACGAGCAGTCTTGTTACTCTTTAGATTGAGCAAACCGGAAATCTATGATTTTATGGCAGGGCCTACTTGAAACAAATGCTAACTCTGCGAAGTAACTTTTACTAATCTTACGTATCTCAAATGTTGCATGATACTAATTTCAAATAATGATTTTATTCTAAGATGTGTGGTGTTGTGTTTCGATCTCAAATATGAAAAACCTCAAAAATTGCATGATACCAATCCAAAAGATTGATTTTGTTCGATGATGTGTAGTGTTTTGTTTCCAAAACTATGATCTCAAAAACTGCGTGGTGGGAATTTTATCCTAAATATTAAAGGGTATATCCACGATTTAGTTAATCAATGGCTTAAGATTTTTTCGTGGATTCCGCTGACAATGGTTAAGTTCTTGCTTTCGAGTTCCGCATTTGCTAGATAATAATTCTAGCTCTATCTTTTAACTGTTCTTACGCAAAAACTGGTTAAGTTCAGTTTAATATACAAAATTGCGGAGTAGGCTTACAATTTTCGGAATTCGCTTACAGTTGCGGAATCCAGAACAACCAGCTGTATTCATTTGTTGCGGAATTCGCCACAAAACAAAGGTGCCGACAAAGTTTACGTTACAGACATTTGTACGCGGAATCCACGTGGGTTCCACTGACCTACAGACGTCAAATTGGGCGCTTGTCGATTGCACAGTTTGGCCTCGTACTGCTCGTTAGGTTTTTTCACTAACGGTTCTTAGAAGTTCAGAGACGGCTTTTTAGAACAGGCGTTTGCGAAATACTCGCCTACAGCGCAGAAAAATTTGACAAAACTTGGTCTTTTTACTAAGTTGAGACCTCGGAAAATTGTTTGGCTTACATAAAAAAAGGTAACCAAATTTTCAGAAAAAAATGAAAATTCCCGTTCTTTTGAGGAATTTTTAGATCCGCCCCCTATTGTGTTTTCATGGCTCCAGTTTTTTCATGATGTTTTTCTACGTTTTTTGTCTGTTTTTGAAGACATTTAATAATCGTTTGCAGTCTAATAATCATACAAGTGGATAGTTAAAATATCTCAGCTGTGTATCAAATCATATGCAGAAAAGTTTTGTCAAAAGGCATAACAAGCAAATAATACAGCTGCTTTGTTCAATTTGAACCGAGTCTGTTTCAATTTTAATTTATACTCTTCAACAATCAGACAGTAATTTACATCGTTTATTTTCTATTCACGTGCCAATTTGTCAAGATTGTAACTCAAATACAAGTAAGTTCTCATTTCGGTCCATGTTTCTTGGAAGAATAAGTGAATAAAAAATTTAACCAAATGATTGGAGGCTGAACTCACGTTCTTGCCTCGCATAGTTTTCAATCGAGAATGCATCGGTAAATGGACAATTGATTGATTGATTGCTTCCATTTGGCTCCAATTCCGTTTTTCCTACTTTTTGGTCGAAAGCCAATAATCTCACTTATAGGATCTTTCTTACTTGTTTTTGCGCAAGTACTACAGATTGTTCCGACCATAAAATTAAAAAAAAAACACAGTGTTTTTTAAATTAGTGTCTTTTTTGCGTGGTGTGATAAACATTAGTGTTTTTTTTTGCATATTCGACAGTCATAGTGAACTAGACTACTTAGCAACTAGAAAAACGAAAAACAAACCGTGAAGTAGTTAGTTTTTCTAATTAATTTGCAGAAATGTTTGTGAATTTTTGAAAATTTGGTTCCCAAAATGGCGCTCAAAAACTTCCAAAAATTAATTTCACTCGAGTAATTTTAAAATTTTATGGCTTGAATTAAGCTTAACAAAGCCATTGTAAGCCTGCAGGCTCACTTATTAGCTCGAAATTAGACCAAAAACCAAAATATTTCAAACTGGTTTTTTCTCAACACTGAGAAAATTTTGCCAGATTTTTAAAATCTCGTTTGAATCACGTCTGAAAGGTTTTTAATATGATATATCATTCGACCCATTCCGATGATTATTTGTGACAAGTATAGTACTCGATTTTGCGTGAAAAAAACTAAAACATATCCGAATACAAAGTTTATTCCCATTTTTCAAATAGTCGGAATGAAAATACCATAAGAGCTGCAGTGTACCACTAGATGGAGTGGCCGATTTCTGCATTCACCGATCACTTGTTTTGGACCGGACTTGAATTTTATTATATAAGACAACCAGGGTCGATAAATGAGTTGAATCCAATCAATTTCTTGGGCGAATAGATTATGACAAAAAACTTCAAAAAAAATTTTGATAGGGAAACTGCTGTCGATTGAAACTTTTTCAATTGCAAAATTTTTCTTGCTTTTTGGTTCAATTGGCAAGCATTACTTGTGTTAAGAAGTTACAGTTCATTTTTTTCCGCTAAAGCTGCAACTTCTTGCGTTGAGTTTTTGTGTTTTAGTTGTTTGTACTGCATAGTTGATTTTAATCATCTGTTAAAACGATCAGAACCTGAAATTCAGCAATTAATTAGATAATTTTGGCGTAACTTTTGCTTGACTATAAAAGTCAAAACTACCCATTTTTGTGTTAAATTTTTGAGCCCAAATTTTGCAAAACAAATGAAACCATAATAATTCGGCGAAAAAAAATTTGGGCATAAGCAATTGAAAAAAAAAATCTGCCAATTTTAAGCGACTTTTAACGTGACCTTGAAATTTGTGCATAAGCAATTGAAAAAAAATCTGCCAATTTTAAGCGAATTTTAACGTGACCGTCTAAAAATCAGCTTCTGCATGCAAAAATTGTCAGAAATAGGTCATTTGCGCCTTATAACATTTTTTTGTGTTACACTTTTTATTTCTATATCTTCAATTCAAAAAGCATGGGTTTAATCGAGCATTTTTTACAAAAGCAATTGGAGTTGTGCGTCACAACAAGAACATAAAAAACTATAAGAAGTCGAAAAAATACGAAAAATCAAAGTTTTGTATGTCTCAATTAATGAAAACTAGCGTCAATAAATAAAAAAAATTGAATTTTTCCCAAAATCACAGTTGTTTTTCTGCTCACAAAATGAAGAAGAGTGAAAGTTTTTAAAAATCGGAGTTTTCCCCAGGATAACATTTGCCTCACAAAAACATAAAAACTCACCGCTTCTGCAGGAAAAATTATCGCCAGCATTTCTTTCGATTGAAACCTCCATCTCAGATATGAAAAACTAGTTTTTAATAATATTCAAAAAGTTTCTAAATGGAACCTGATCCAAACTATATATTATTATTGGTTATAAATTAGATTTTTTATCCCTATAAAATTTTAAAGATCAACCAACCTTTCTCCATCTAACTAACAACCCACTTATTTGTAAGTGCTGAAATTACTTGTAATTTCAGCACCAGAGCATATTGAATTTAACTTACAACTTAGTTGCCTTTTCCAAGAGACCGACTCGTAACAAAACCAGTATACTCTAGATCTATTGAGATTAAGAGATATAAGAGTAAGATTAAGATCGGTATTAGACTAAGAAGTTGCACGAATCTATCCGGCCGAAAATAAGATAGCGTGACGAGCAGACGGTGTACCCTATCTGAAATTACTCTATGAGTTAGAGATCCGTCCCAACTCATCTGGTGCGACCATAAATCTCGAATAAGACCTTAAGGAACAAAATAGCTTAGAACTAACCAAAAATGGATTAGACTTCATTCTCAATAATGTTAGACAAAAAGCATTCTCAAAAATGTTACACGATAATAATTTAATTGAAATGTCTCTACGACTCAATAGATCAGAGCCATTATTCCGAACGATACGAGAACTACCCGGTATTGGAAAACGACCTCGGACAAGAGACGATATACGACTACAACGGAACTTACCCATAAGTTTCATGGTTGTACGGCAAAAGCCAACAAAAACTTTTATATTTAGAGTTTTATTAGCAATGAAATTAGATTTTCATTTGCAAACATAGTATCCTTGAAGAAAAATCTTCACCGATAATTACAGGCGCTAAACCTATTATTGTACAATAACGACTGATAAAATTATCCCTAGTCGTTTCCTTTAATCTGCAGTAAATTTAAAAATATATATAGAAAAAATGTTTGTTGAAAATAAAAAATAAAAATTAGTTAGTAAACACACAAATTGTTAGTAATATATAAATCATCTCTTCATCTCAGCTCCATCACCAAAAACATAACACCAAAACATAAATCCACTAACATCATCAAAAACTAACAAACTTAAATATTTTAAAAACTAAAGCTCATTTAAAACATAGAGGCCTATCCTATGCTATCCTATCCTATTTCTTATTTTCACTTCAATTAAACCTTTTAAACTTAATAGATTATCAACGTTTTCCTTGGATCTTTAATCCACCTTTACTTAAAGTAAATTTAATCTCATTAATTTTATATTCTGATCATCAAGGCGTATCCTTGGATCAACAAGAACAATTTTGTTCTCCCCCACACAATTAGCAAAGTGTCTAACGACCTCAAACGTCAATTCACTATCCAATCTTTTTTCAAGACCTAAGACTAATAGAAATTTTTCAATAACACTTACCATTCTAATTAGGATAAACAGTGAAGTTTAAAATAGTACCTAACGAACTACTTGTGTTCTAATTATACCTGAACCTTGTGGATCGATTTACTATTCTCCAACCCTTGAACACAATCACTACCCCTAAGTAAGATTAAGTAAGTTAACACTTTAACTTAGACAAGTCACGAGAAAGTAACAATCATTCTCAGGAATAGATATATACTTTTCTCTCCAACCCTGAAACATATGACCCAAGTTAGGCTAACCCGAAAAAATCATAAGAACTAACAATTTAAGCACTAAAAATTACTAATCCAAATATTACATCAGTCATCCTAAACCTTATGTCACTAGACAATTTAGGAAATAAACAAACAATCATACTACACAATTGTGAAATAAACAATGAAAAATATGACCTCGTAATCAGTCCACACACACAGTCAATAGGATACATAAGAACAAAATGACAAACAATCACAAGAAAAATTTCAAGCAAACAAAGACAGATTACACAAAGAAGAGTTTCAAAATGAAGAAACGCAGTCTCCGAATCAGAAACAAGTCATTTAGAAGAACTTTACAGACTAAAAGACTCCGTAAACAAAAACTACCAAGTTAAAGATACATTATATTTTTCTGACTCAGAAACCACATTACAATCATCAATACAGGGAAAACGAAGACTAAAAAAGACATACAAAAACAAACCAGTTCGTCTATACAATTGGAATCAACCAATTAAAAACACATTGAAAACCACAAATTAACAGTTATAAAGCACAAAAATGAGTCAAAATGAAAAAAGCGAAGATGAAAACTCCATCTTCCCATTTTTAATTAATTCACTCACTGATGACAGAGGACAAACACAATTTTGTCAAAACCTATTTGCAAATTTATTTGAAAGAGGAGTTAGTCCATGCACAGCAGAATTTCCAGAAGTAAAGATCAAAAGACAAACTATCGACCACTACCTCAAAGGAATATGTAACCTAACACAATAGTACGGAATATACCATAAAAATACAGACACCAAGTAAATTTCATAGTAGACATCTACTCCAAATAGACGACGTAGATATAGAATTTTCAAAAGTATTCACAGAATTCATAAAAAATATACAACACCAAAATTCACAAAGAGCAAATTCAATATTTACTAATGAAGTATTAAAAATAATTTATAGCTATCTATCTATATTAGAAAAACCAGCAACCCAAGGAACTTCACCAGTTCAAACATCAAAACATACAACTGTAAGACATGAAATCGCAGTATTTTCCAAATATTTAATAAAATATTAAATATTCCAATAAAATCCGTAAAAATTTAACTAGTAACGACGTTTCACAAAACGTTAAACACGATTTCCAAAAAATCTTGGCATGGTTTATCATTGATTATTTCACACATAATCTTGATTTGATCTCAAAAGCAAGAAAAAATTTCAGACTCCAAAATTCAGCTGATCACACTGTATTAGCAGAACAATCAGATTATATTTGGGACCCTGAATGGTCTCATCCACTATTCTTCTACATACCAACAGATATTTCAATTCAAGCAATTAGCACAATGTCCATCAACAAAGATTATATTAAGGTATATCCACTCACAACTAATGCAACATCTTTAAACTATAATTCAATTTTACCCGATAGAACAGGAAATAACAGTTTGAAGTCAACTCTCATACAACAAGAAAACCTGAATGGAACTAGCAACCTCACACAACAAGATATTCAAACACCATCACATTTCGCAAATGAAGAAGTAGTTCCAACAGTAATAACAACAACACAACAAAGTATTTCGCCAATACATCCAAATCTTACAACTCTTAGGCCTAAAAATCCAACCTTATCACAGGTAACTTTACAATCTACAGTTAAACCCACCGTTGTCCCAAATACTCACATATGAATTATCAACCATTTAGACCAATGACGAAGCCAATACAAAAACAAAGAACATTCACTAGAAACAACTTTGCAGAACACAGTTATAACTATTTAAATAGACCACAAACATCTAAACCTTCTCGTCCAAATACTCGAAATCATTTATTTTCACAAAGACAAAGTTTTCAACATCCAACAACAATTTCAGTAACTTTTCATGACTATTTACGAATTTCACAATACCAAACAGAAAATTATCCATTTTTTCAACAGTATAAAAACAAAAAACAACAAAACCAAAATAAACATAAAACACCTAACTCTTTATCATCAGATGATGATGACTACTTTCAACCAGATGTTTTTGCACGATATACACAGGAATACCTCGTACAACAACCTCGACCAAGTCTAGCATCTCAAAAAACAAACTTTTACCCACAAAACTTAGCTAGTACACAAACTCGCCAACCATTGCAAACGCAAAACCCAACTAGTACACAACCCTACCAAACAATTCAGATATAAAACCCTGCCAGTACATATTCTTATCAACCAACACAAATGCAAAATTAAATCCCACTACCATATTATTTACAGCAACATGAAATCACAAAAAGTCAACTTACAAACTTTTCACAAATGCCAAAAGCCGTAGAAGAATATTTAAATGCAGTAACAGCAAATTTAATTTTGAATATAGGACCTGAACCCATAAATACACCACTTCACCAAAATTGTATACATAGACGCACAGCGTCAATACAAACCACACTTGATGGTGCAGCTCAAAAATGGTTTTCAGTTTTACCTATAGAAAAAAAAATCAGATTTGAAAAGATTCACACAAGAATTTTCAAAAATGTTTGATTCAGAAAGGAACAAACAACATCAAAGAGTTTTATGCAATGAAGTTTGTAGACTACCAAATGAAACGATCAAACAACTAGCAGTAAGGATCGAAACACTAGTCCGAAAAGCATACTCACTAAACACTCATGATTACAAAAACACAAAAATGACAGAATTTTTAATGATGACTCCAACACCTCAATTACAAAAAATAGCAATAAAAAAGAGAGCATCACATCCCGCCTCATTTCGAGAACCAGATTTAGATTTCAGAAAACTAGTAGATAAGCCAAAACAAGCAAAAATCACTATGAAACTAGAAAAAAAACAGAAAATATCAAATGACAATATGTTAATAATATTCAAACAACTACAACACAAATAAATAATATCCACAATCCAGATACAGATTTATCCGAAAAAATCACTGAAATTTTGAATACATATTAGAAAAATCCAAATTTTAAAGGTAAACCATGATTCAAAAAATAGTGTAACTATTGCCAAAAATACGAACATTGCATTGCTGAATGCAGACAAAAACAGCAAGACAATCAAAATAAACCACAAAAGTACACAGAACCAAACAAATCATTTTATCAATACATGAAAAAAGATCAAAATCAACCAAATAATTAACATTCAAAGTAATAATAGCTCTGGAAAACCACTTCCAAGTAACTCAAATTATTCAAGAAATCAATCACCTTATAACTCTTACTACAGAGGTAGATCACCAGACCAAAGAAATTCACAAAATTCCTCACAAAACAGATATAGTCGATCACACAGTCAAAGTACTCAATATCGAAATAATTTCACGATCAAACTCAAATAGACCGAACTACTCGTTTGATACCAGCTCCCATTCACATTCTAGGAAAAGACTCTATAATAGATCAAGAAACTCATCGTACAATAGTTACAGAAATTATTCCAACAATAGAAACAGAAGCTATTCAAATAATAGAAATCAACGGTATAATAATCGATCACGAGATTATTTAAACAACAGATCAAATCAACAAAAATCTAATTATAACAATTATCAGATCACGAGAAATTTCACAAAATAGGAATTCAAGCTATAACAATAGACAAAGAAACTACTCTCAATCACCTAATAGAAATAACACACGTTATCCAGATTCTTAAAACAAATATAGAAGTATTACACCAAAACATCAAAGACAGATAAATCAAGTACATACAACTGTTGAAACAAATTCAGACCCCCTGGTATTGATAGCACAGAAACTACTGAATTACAATTAAATCACATTAATTGTGAATCAACAGACAGTGAAAGTGATACAGAAAACACAATTTTAGTCAACATGATAATAATTGAAAATGACTATGAAACCGTTACATACGAACATTTTTTTCATTCACATATTTATGAAATTCACTTGAAATTTTTTTTAGATTATCACACTAGACCTAGAAGTAGTAACATACCAATCGAACAAATAGTAAATGAAGTAACGACATTACACAAACCTGAAAAAGAACAAGTAACATGTTCTAGTACATATCACATTTACCAAAATATACCAGAAGAACCAGCAAAATAAAAAATTTTAACAATCCTTTTTCTTTTAGATAGTCCAAAAAGTAAAGAATTCCAACCAACAGACCTTGAAATACGTTTTTTAATAGACTCTGGAGCAGAATCGAATATCATAAATATTCCTTGGAATGAAATCAAAACTCTACACCCGAAACTAACACCTGTAAAAACAGCCAGTAGACTAGCAACAGCACAAAGCTCAATCTTAATAAATTACGGAAAATTTCAACTTTTAATTGTTCCCACTAAAACAATGGAACAAAACAAACTCCTAAATAAACAATTTAAACAAATATTCCATATCACAGATATAAAAGATAATATTATTGCAATTCCATTGATCACAAAATACATACCAACTATTAATATACTAGACAGTAAAATTAATATAAAAGATAAATCTACAAGAATGCAAAACACCGCCTTAATATTCTTCCAAAGAATGAACAAACAACCACCATTCTTTTCAAAATTTTACCCCATCTATAATAAAGAAAGAAAACATCTTCAACCACTCTCAGGATACATTTACGACTTTCCGATTAAACATGTTCACCAATAGGATAAAAATCAAAACAGACAACATCTCTATATGTCTGACTTTGAAATTAGACCAAATCACAAATTTTTTAGAGTAACAATTTCATCCATAAAATACATGAAAAACTCAAATTCTGATATTATTTCTTTACATGTATATAATAATTCATCATACAAAATCACCCTACTAGGACTCCTAGGATATTGTGAAATTAATGCAACAACTTCCCCCACAAAAGAAGTAGCATACAGAGTAATTAATATATTACAACTACTAGATATATGTCAATCAACAATTCTCGATAAAGAATTATCAATAAATAATAAAGTAAGCAATGAAAAAAGGAACACAGACTATTTCACGAAAACACCTTATTTTAAGCCAACATTCAAAATATCACACTATACAGAACAACAACAAAAATTCTTGACAATGTTCAATTTTCAACACTCTCAAATAACACAACCTGAATTTGAAAAATTAGCCGATTTACTGTTAAGATATCCAACAGTTTATGCAACATCTAAATTTGACGTTGGAAAAGTAAATTCAACACTACATTTACCCTTGAAACCTGACGCAGTTTTCAAAAAAAAACAAAGAGCTAGGAAAGTACGAATCCACTTACATGACAAAGTTAACAGATTACTTGACATTTTAAAACAATACGAAATCATATCTCCAGTAAATAAAGAAGAACAACCAAAAGGAAACACTTTTATCAACCCTGTTATTATCCTCGCTAAAGAAGAATCATTGAAAATAGTTCTGGACGCTAGATACCTCAATTCATTCATTGATGAATCTATATGTAATTGGCCAATAGAACCAATTCAAGTAATTTTGACAAAAAGAAACGGTAAATATTTCACAACCGCTGACATGAATAGTGCATATAACTAAATGCCACTAAATTGACAATCACGGCGATTAACACAATTCGTTATTGGAAATCCACAATACGAATTTAATAGATTATTCTATGGCATATCCATAGGACCAGCAGCTTTTCAGCTTTTATGAGTAAACTTTTTCGACCACTCATTCTCAACAAAAATGCAATCACATACTTAGACGATGTTTTTATGCAATCACAAACAAAAGATGAAATGTTCATAGTTCTAGAAAAATATAATCATAGAAAAAGAAACTATAACCCCACTTAAATCACAAATTGATGCAATTCAAAAACTCCAAACAAAAAAAATCCAAGAATTTCTTGGAATGTTAAATTTTTTAAGTAAATACGTCAAAAAAATGCAATTATATATGAGACCATTCTATAAATTCTTAGACAACAAAACAATTTTGAATGGACAACAGAACATCAAACATGATTAGAAGAAATCAAAAACTTCTCACCGAACAAATCTCCAACACAATCCCAGATCCTAATCAACCATTTTATGCAAAGTGCGATGCTTCAAATTTCAGCATCGGTGCAGCATTAATACAATCCCACAATGGAACAAATAAAATGAATCTTATATCAGCAATTTCTCGCTTATCTACACAAGCTGAACTACGACTCTCTACTCTTATGAGAGAATGCACAGCTATCATACACACTCCAACAGAATATGAAATTTTGATACTTGGTCAAAACATCCAACAGTTTTATTTACAGACCATAAACCTATCATATTTCTTTTTACACAAAAATCAAACCCAAATCATAGAATTTATAGATTTCAACTAATTCTAATGAAATTCCCAAATATACACATAGTATGGACAGCAGGAAAAAACCTTGCACTACCTGACACTCTTAGTAGAAATACACCACCTGAGCTACTAAAAAA
This sequence comes from Symsagittifera roscoffensis, assembly GCF_963678635.1. Classification (NCBI taxonomy): domain Eukaryota; kingdom Metazoa; phylum Xenacoelomorpha; order Acoela; family Convolutidae; genus Symsagittifera; species Symsagittifera roscoffensis. Next base: position 27,294,351 of record NC_087064.1, read on the forward strand.
ACAGTTGAAAAACCACAAAATATAAAATTCTATCTCGCTAAAGGTGAAACTTCACCACGATTAGCATGTAAATATGCAGTAAAAACTGACATAGAACAATCACAATAAAAACAACCTAAAACATTTTCCAGTCTATTTAGACATGAAATTGCATTATTTTCCGAATATTTAAATCCAATCCGTGAAAATTTAACTAGTAACGACGTTTCACAAAACATTAAACATGATTTCCAAAAAAACTTGGCATGGTTTATCATTGATTATTTCACAAATAATATTGCTTTAATGTCGCAAGCAAGAAAAAATTTCAGACTCCAAAATTCAGCTGATCACACTGTATTAGCAGAACAATCAGATTATGTTTGGGACCCTGAATGGTCTCATCCACTAATCTTCAACATGCCAACAGATATTTCAAGTCAAGCAATTAGCACAATTTCCATCCACCAAGATTATATTAAGGTATATCCACTCACAACTGATGCAACACCTTTAAACTATAGTTCAATTCTACCCAATAGAACTGGAAATAATAGTTCAAAGTCAACTCTCATACAACAAGAAAACCTGAAGGGAACTAGGAACATCACACAACAAGATATTCAAACACCATCACATTTCGCAAATGAAGAAGTAGTTACAATAGTAAAAACAACAACACAACAAAATTTTTCACCAATACATCCAAATCTTACAACTTCCAAACCTAAAAATCCAACCTTACCACAGGTAACATTACAATCTACAGTTAAACCCACCGTTGTCACAAATACTCCAGACCTATAATCAACCTATAACATTTTCCACTCTATTTAGACATGAAATTGCAATAATTTCCGAATATTTTTTGAATTCATAATTTTCAAAATGAATTATCAACCATTTAGACCAATGACGAAACCAATACAAAAACAAAGAACATTCACTAGGAACAACTTTGCAGAACACAATTATAACTATGTAAATAGACCACCACAAACATAAAAACCTTCTCGTCCAAATACTCGAAATCATTTATTTTCACAAAGACAAAATTTTCAACATCCAACAACAATTTCAGTAAATTTTCATGACTATTTACGAATTTCACAATACCAAACAGAAAATTATCCATTTTTTCAACAGAATAAAAACAATAAACAACAAAACCGAAATAAACATAAAACACCTTATTATACACCTAACTATTTATCATCAGGTGATAATGACTATTATCAACCAGATATTTTTGCACCATATACACAGAAATACGTCTACAACAACCTCGACCAAGTCTAGCATCTCAAAAAACGAATTTTTACCCACAAAACTTAGCTAGTACACAAACTCACCAACCATCGCAAACGCAAAACCCAACTAGTACACAACACTACCAAGCAATACAGATACAAAACCCTGCCAGTACACATTCTTATCAACCAACATAAATGCAAATTGAAATCCCACTACCATATTATTTACAGCAACATGAAATCACAAAAAGTCAACTTACAAACTTTTCACAAATGCCAAATGCCGTAGAATCATTCAAATGACTATGAATCCATACCTGATGGGTGGATCATCAATAACATCAAACAAATCATCGATGGTATTCCCCGGTACAGACCCTGAATATTCTGTAGAAGAATATTTAAATGCAGTAACAGCAAATTTAATTTTGAATATAGGACCTGAACCCATAAAAACACCACTTCACCAAAATTGTATACATAGACGCACAGCGTCAATACAAACCACACTTGATGGTGCAGCTCAAAAATGGTTTTCAGTTTTACCTATAGAAAAAAAAATCAGATTTGAAAAGATTCACACAAGAATTTTCAAAAATGTTTGATTCAGAAAGGAACAAACAACATCAAAGAGTTTTATGCAATGAAGTTTGTAGACTACCAAATGAAACGATCAAACAACTAGCAGTAAGGATCGAAACACTAGTCCGAAAAGCATACTCACTAAACACTCATGATTACAAAAACACAAAAATGACAGAATTTTTAATGATGACTCCAACACCTCAATTACAAAAAATAGCAATAAAAAAGAGAGCATCACATCCCGCCTCATTTCGAGAACCAGATTTAGATTTCAGAAAACTAGTAGATAAGCCAAAACAAGCAAAAATCACTATGAAACTAGAAAAAAACAGAAAATATCAAATTACAATATGTTAATAATATTCAAACAACTACAACACAAATAAATAATATCCACAATCCAGATACAGATTTATCCGAAAAAATCACTGAAATTTTGAATACATATTAGAAAAATCCAAATTTTAAAGGTAAACCATGATTCAAAAAATAGTGTAACTATTGCCAAAAATACGAACATTGCATTGCTGAATGCAGACAAAAACAGCAAGACAATCAAAATAAACCACAAAAGTACACAGAACCAAACAAATCATTTTATCAATACATGAAAAAAGCTCAAAATCAACCAAATAATTAACATTCAAAGTAATAATAGCTCTGGAAAACCACTTCCAAGTAGCTCAAATTATTCAAGAAATCAATCACCTTATAACTCTTACTACAGAGGTAGATCACCAGACCAAAGAAATTCACAAAATTCCTCACAAAACAGATATAGTCGATCACACAGTCAAAGTACTCAATATCGAAATAATTTTCACGATCAAACTCAAATAGACCGAACTATTCGTTTGATACCAGCTCCCATTCACATTCTAGGAATAGACACTATGATAGATCAAGAAACTCATCGTACAATAGACACAGAAATTATTCCAACAAGAGAAACAGAAGCTATTCAAATAATAGAAATCAACGGTATAATAATCTATCACGACATTATTCAAACAACAGATCAAATCAACAAAGATCTAATTATAACAATCATTATCAAAATAGATCACGAGGAAATTCACAAAATAGGAATTCAAACTATAACAATAGACAAAGAAACTACTCTCAATCACCTAATAGAAATAACACACGTTATCCAGATTCTCAAAACAAATATAGAAGTAATACACCAAAACATCAAAGACAGATAAATCAAGTACATACAACTGTTGAAACACATTCAGACCCCCTGGTATTGATAACACAGAAACTACTGAATTACAATTAAATCACATTAATTGTGAATCAACAGACAGTGAAAGTGATACAGAAAACACAATTTTAGTCAACATGATAAAAATTGAAAATGACTATGAAACCGCTACATACGAACAATTTTTTCATTCACATATTTACGAAAATCACTTGGAATTACTTTTAGATTATCACACTAGACCTAGAAGTAGTAACATACCAATCGAACAAATAGTAAATGAAGTAACGACACTACACAAACCAAACCTGAAAAAGAACAAGTACCATGTTCTAGTACAAATCACATTTACCAAATTATATCAAAAGAAACACAAAAAGAAAAAATTTGGACAATCCCCTTTCTTTTAGAAAGTCCAAAAAGTAAAGAATTTCAACCAACAGACCTTGAAATAGATTTTTTATTGGACTCTGGAGCAGAATCGAATATCATAAATATTCCAACTTGGAATGAAATCAAAACTCTACACCCCAAACTAACATCTGTAAAAACAGCCAGTAGAATAGCAACAGCACAAGGCTCAACCTTAATAAATTACAAAAAAATTCAATTTTCACTCGTTCCCGCTAAAACAATGGAACAAAACAAACTCCTAAATAAACCATTTAAACAAATATTCCAATACAAAAATAAAAAAATAATTGATTGGAATTCCATTCATCACAAAATACTACCAACTGTTAATATTTTGGACAGTAAAATTAAAATAAAAGATAAATATACAAGAATGCAAAACACCGCCTTAACATTCTTCCAAAGAATGAACAAACAACCACCATTCTTTTCAAAATTTTACCCCATCTATAATAAAGAAAGAAAACATCTTAAACCACTCTCAGGATACATTTACGACTTTCCGATTAAACAAGTTCACCAATAGGACAAAAAACAAAACAGACAACATCTCTATATGTCTGACTTTGAAATTAGACTAATTCACAAATTTTTTAGAGTAACAATTTCATCCATAAAATACATGAAAAACTCAAATTCCGATATTATTTCTCTACATGTATATAATAATTCACCATACAAAAACACCCTACTTCTAGGACTCCTAGGATATTGTGAAATTAATGCAATCTTAAACCCCATTTATAATCAGGAAAGGAAACACCTGAAACCATTATCAGGAAACGTATATAACTTTTCAATAAAACAAGTTCATCAGTATGACAAAAGTCAAAACAAACAACAATTTTTTATGTCAGATTTCGAAATTAAGCCCATTCACAAGTTTTTCAAAATTATAATTTCATCCATAAAATACATGAAAAACTCAAATTCTGATATTATTTCTCTACATGTATATAATAATTCACAATACAAAATCACCCTACTTCTAGGACTCCTAGGATATTGTGAAACTAATGCAACAACAACCTATCCAACAAAAGAAGTAGCATACAGAATAAATAATATATTACAACTACTAGATATATGTCAATCAACAATTCTCGATGAAGAATTTTCAATAAATAATATAATAAGCACTGAAAAAAGGAACACAGACTATTTCACAAAAACTTCTTATTTTAAACCAACATTCAAAAAGTCACACTATACAGAACAACAACAAAAATTCTTGACAATGTTCAATTTAGCATGAATTTGAAAAATTAGCCGATTTACGGTTAAGATATCCAACAGCTTATGCAACATCCAAATTTAACGTTGGAAAAATGAATTCACCACTACATTTACCCTTGAAACGTGACGCATTTTCAAAAAAAATTAAAAAGCAAGCAAAATACCAATCCACTTGCATGACAAAGTTAATAGATAACTTGACATTTTAAAACAATACGAAATCATATCTCCAGTAAATAAAGAAGAACAACCAAAAGGAAACACCTTTTTACGAACCCTGTTATTATCCTCGCTAATGGAGAATCACTGAAATTAGTTCTGGACGCTAGATACCTCAATTCACTCATTGAGGAATCTAAATGTAATTGGCCAATAGAACCCATTTAAGCAATTTTGAAAAAAATAAACGGTAAATGTTTCACCACCGCTCACATGAATAGTGCATTTAACCAAATGCCACTAGATGAACAATCACGACGATTAACACAATTCGTTATTGGAAATCAACAATACAATTTTAATAGATTATTCTATGGCATATCCATAGAACCAGCAGCTTTCTCAGCTTTCATGAGTGAAAATTTTCGACCACTCATACTCAACAAAAATGCAATCACATACTTAGACGATGCCTTTATTCAATCACAAACAAAAGATGAAATGTTCATAACTCTAGAAAAATATATTCATAGAAAAAGAAACTATAAACCCACTCAAATCACGAATTGATGCAATTCAAAAACTCCAACCACCTACAAACAAAAAAAATCCAAGAATTTCTTGGAATGTTAAATTTCTTAAGTAAATACGTCTATAAAATGCAATTATATTTAAGACCATTCTATAACATTGTTAGACAACAAAACAATTTTGAATGGACAACAGAACACAATTTGAAAAAATCAAAAAAATTTTAACCGAACAAATCTCAAACACAATCCCAGATCCTAATCAACCATTTTATGCAATGTGCAATGCTTCAATTTTCGGCATCGGTGCAGCATTATTACAATCTCACAATGGAACAAACAAAAATTAATCTTATATCAGCAAATTCTGGTTTATTTACACAAGCTGAACTACGACTCTCCACTCTTATGAGAGAAAGGACAGCTATCACACACACTCTAACAGAATATGAATTTTTGATACTTGGATCAAAACATCCAACAATTTTATTCACAGACAATAAACCTATCATATTTTTTTTACACAAAAATCAAACCCAAATCATAGAATTTATAGATTTCAACTAATTCTAATGAAATTCCCAAACTTACACATAGTATGGACAGCAGGAAAAAACCTTGCACTACCTGACACTCTTAGTAGAAATACACCACCTGAACTACTAAAAAAAAACAGTTGAAAAACCACAAAATATAAAATTCTATCTCGCTAAAGATGAAACTTCACCACGATTAGAATGTAAATACTTAGTAAAAATTGACATAGAACAATCACAAATAAACAACCTATAACATTTTCCACTCTATTTAGATTGTCAAAACAACCATTATGAAGTTGATTTATTAGGCACATCTATGTTCAAGCCGATTCCATATTTACATTGGATAAAAAATAATACTCAACAAAAAAGAATTATACCACATAAAAAGGACCCATTCCCTTTAATAGAAAAAGAAAACCCAACAGAACCAATAAATTTATCAGGACCGTTATCAAGCGATTCAAAATACACGATAAATCATGTTTTTAACCTACATGACCCACGTGACACAATACCCTTATCAAAAATCGAAGTAGAAAACATTTTCCTACCAACAACAGGAAAAATCACACTAGAATTATTACAGAAAAATCAAAACCTTGATTCCGTCATCAGACAGCTAAAATCATGGCACAAATACAAAACTAGGCCAAACAAAGCTGATACCACAATCTTACCAAACAAAACACACCTTAGATACTTCAGAAAATTCAATAACACCACATTAAAAGAAAATCCAGACATTTTAGAATATCAAACACCTGATTTTAAAGTACCATGTCTCGCTTTAAGTATGATGTTAATAGCATTCAATACTTCACACACCTTACACACTAAAGGACATTCAGGATAAGAAAAAACATATTCTAATTTTATCCACAATTTTTATATCCTCAATGCACCAATTTGGATCAAAGTATCATGCAACGATTTTATAAAATGCCAATAAAATAAACCCTACCCAAATCAAAAACAAATCGCAGAAAAACATGATTTTAAAGGACAAAGTCTATATTTTAATCACGGAATATCATTTGACACAAAAGGACCAATTTCACTATCCTCAGAAGGAAACTCATATATAATGGTGATTGTTGATGCATTTACACACTATGTAGCATTTAACCCAGTACCCCATTGTAATGCTTACTATGCATGTACAACACTCTACGAACACTGGATAGCTAAATTCGGATTACCCAAAATACTAGTCACAGACAATGGCACTGAATTTATTAATAATGAAATTATCAAATTATGCCACTTAAATAGTATAAAACACAAACCACGTACATCTCATGCACCTTGGACACATGGATTAGGACCCTTGGATTAGGCACCTTGGAAAAACGAAGGTATGAACCGTTCATTACAAGAATACCTCATATATATCATTAATGGAAATGATACACGATACACTGAATGGTCAACAGATGTAAAATTATTTCCCTTATCATATAATTCACAAGTTACAACAACACTAGGAATATCACCATATGAAATGGTATTTAACCAAAATTCACGTCAACCAATAATGTTTACAGCAAACGCCCATAAAAAAGCACAAGGTTATTGTCAACCAAACAAAGATTCAGTTTGTTATAACCTACCACCACACACCCATGATGAAGATCACTTTCATCACCCACAAATTTTAAAATTAGCTTCCGGTACACACACCGAATGGATTTTAAATAGAGATAAAAAACACAACGAAATTTATCAAAAATTAACAAAAAATTTGTTACTAAGGCAAAACAAAAATAATCAAATCATTTAGCAACAGATATAAAAATCGAAACATTTGTTTCAACTCCCAGCTTTACGACGCAGAAAGGAATTTCTAAAAAACTACAACCCCTCCGAAAAAGACCATATCAAATAATTGACAAACCTACTGATGTCACATACAAATTAACTGACACAAATAAAAAAAAATTGTTCAACATCAAAACAACCTATTACCCTATTACCCAAAAAAATACGCACTCCGTGAATTAACACAATTATATTCTTTCACAGGTTTAAAAATTGTTCAAAACAGTTCAGAAAATGAATCGAAACAACACAGTATAGAACAAATGAATTCGAAAACAGACCAACAAAAGGAATTAGTTCACCGAACATCCACTAAACAAAAAACACAAACATCTCAAAAAGAAAGAAAAAATAGAAAAATGACAGACAAAATCCTACCACAGGATCAAAATGAGATCTCTGAACATAGAGAATCATCACGACTTAGAAGTCAGCCAAAAAAAACTATAAAACTTTTATTCCACAATCTAAAATATTGAAGAAAGTTGAATTTAAAAAATAACTTTCATTTTCATTTTTCATTTTCTTCTTTTTAATTCTTTTAAACTTACACATTTTCAAAATAACATGCTGAAAATCAATCGAATAGATCCAGTTCAAAATTAGCCAAAGAAATCATCCCGAATCACCACTTTATTTACAGTGACACGACTTTATTAGCCGACACATATTCACCTCTAAGCATAACTAAAACTATAACTTCAAGACCTCCAGGTCAAAAATAAGCAAACCGCTACAAAATGACAACTAAAATAAATACAATCTCAATATTACAACCCTCCCCTATCAAGTAGTACAAAGATCAACAAAATTTTTCCAACTTAGCACTCAAAAACCCTTCAAGCAAAAATATTAAATTAGCCTAAAGAACAAAATGCACATGATCATTTAGCCTAGGGTACGAATATTTCTTGGACAACCCCAATTAGTCCATAAATAAAAACAAAACTAAGAAGATCTCTCCGTCACCTCAAAATAACCCCTCAACAACATTTGACAAAACCCAACCCACTTGTCAAAAAACCAATAATCAATTCGACAACACTCGATTTTAGTCCCAAAAAATTGAAAAAGATTCAACAAACCAAAATCATTTCTTAAATGCTTCTTTCAACAACAGTCACCAAATTTAAACAAATCTTTTCAAACTTTTTCATAAAACTTTCATACCTCTTCAAATATTTATAATTTTTTAAACTGATATCATAGAAACTTTAATAACTCTTTTCATAATCTTTTGCAACCTTTTCTTAATTTTTTATTCACTTTTTGAAGTATATATATCTCTTTCCACAATTCTTGATAACCTGCTCAGGTACGATAATTTAATAACTATTTAAATGTTTCGCAATCTATTTAGTAGAACCGATGTTTTTCTACTATTCGTAATTTTTCTTACATTTTTAACATCACTCATAATGACAATATGTAAATTTATAAAAAAAGGCAATCATCGCATTCACATTAGCTACCATCCTTTTATTTCTTTTTATTGAAGAATACTGGAATAAACATAAATTTTCATCATAAAAAATTCCACTCTTAGAAATTTTTCAATATTGCTAATCAACAACCCCCACACCAGTCCCCACCAACAACATCCCAGGAAAACCCAACAGTACCCACAAGTGCCCAAAATCCCCAATCATCTACACGCATTTCTTTCCAAGACAATCCTTTTACTTTTGATGAAAGACACGCACGATTATCTGAACCATTAGAACCAGTTGTTCGCCAAGCACCTTTAAGCAAACCGCAACACGAACCAACATATAACATCTACCCACATCTACAACAAGATCTTAACAGAGTAAGACACATCAGTCAAAACCAAAATACACTCGAAATAAATAGACAAATTATACATCCAAGACGAAATTTTCAAACTCCCAGAGTTCAATTTAAAATACCTCAATCACCAACATCAAATCCCTTAGACCTTTCTAGTAGCACACTACCAGATACACCTCCAACTGCTACTCATAATATACCACTACGATTAGATTGGAATACATTCCTAGCACCCCCACCGTTATTTGGTCAACATCAAGAAAGTAGTAGACTACACAACTGGGCACTAAATAGATTACAATATCGACACGATATCCATAAAGATATACAAGAACAAAACACCCAAATACTACAATAAAGCAGTCTCACACTAAAATTCGAACTTACAGTAAGACTCAATAACATTGTTCAACACCCATTTCTATTAGACCCCCCTAATATAACAGCTCAATCTTTATCTTCTCCATTTATAACAACAGAAATAATAATAAATACGATAGATACACAAAAAAGACAATCGAATACATAACTTTTTATAATCCATCCTCAGGATTATCATACACATGTATATTCTAAAGATATTCAAGCTCCAACACCTTCTTTTTCCCATTTTTTCCTAACCAAACCAAAATCCTTCTTCTCGCACAGGACCTCAGTATTTATTAGTAACACACTACGATTGTGAAGAAAACGAACAAAAAACCTTACACAAATATGCTATAAATCAAGTAACACAATGTGAAACCGAACCGCAAGCTATAGAAACCACAAATGTAATAGCTACACTATACTCGAAAGCCCGAGCAACAACACTGACAGGATATAAATTAACCGCAAATTTTTCCGAAAAGAAAGTACATTGTTCACAAGTTTCAAACGAAAATAAAAATAGACTGGACCACGAATCTTTCTACCAAAGTAACATCAAAAACTTATTAGATCCCAGCCCTCAAGACTGTAAAAACGAACTAAAGCGACTAAATTTGACATCAAACATTGGCCCAAACAGAAAACTTGTAAGTTTTCAAGTTTTCCCAGACGTAGCACATCAAGCCGAGCTTGAAAAACACCAAGGTCACATAAGACTAGATACAAAATTCCCCTTCCATGGAGCACACGGAAGATTAACATACAATCTTCATGATTGAAAATTGGATACCAAACATTGGAATAAATAATCCCTCAAACTGCAACGCAGACACAAAAAATAAAAGATACCAAGAGATAATGTTTTTCGATTGGAAAACACAACTTGAAAAAGTACAACTTACACGCGACTTAAAAGACGATACAATTCTTTACCAAGGAATTAGACTCCCTTGTAAAAACGACCAAGGATATTGCGATCCTACAAAACGCACACAAGCAACCATTGTATGGTTTCCCGAAGAAATCTGTACAGTTTTTCAAGTAGGAAAGATACACGCTAGAATGATTAAATTTCTTCAAAACTATTTTATTGAATCAATTCCATATGAAGATGTAAACCCTGACCAGATAAGAACCATAAATCCTCAATTAAAAAATATCCACAAAATAGAAAAAAAATTAACAAGATTTCAAATATACCCAGAAACAGAACTTGCATGTAAATACAACAGCCAATTTACAAAACACAATATTCAGAAGTTCTTGTCGAATACGAAAATGGTTTTGACATGAGCACAGGAAACTTAATCGTACACCCTATTGCCACATCTCGCTCATTCACTGATGAAAATTCCTTCGTTTCAGTAAAATTAAAGAAAAACGCAGGACGAATCGGTGGAAAATTAAAACCACAAGATACAGAAAGTACACGATTACAAGAACTATCACTTATGAACAGCACCCATTTTGGCGCAATTCACTATGATATACATTTAGACATGAAATTAAATTACACAATAAGCAGAATTTTTCAAGAAATATCACTATGAGAATTCGAAACACTACATCAACTATTTGAACTTGAAAGAACACAAATTCTACAGTCACTAGCACTAGCAGTTCTAAAAATACCATAAGCAGCATATTTACTATCCGGAAATAGATCAAATTCCATTGATTATGAAGGGAACATTTTATGGTATTACACATTTGACCAAAAAAAGTATCACTTTTTTATGTTTTTGAAGATAAACGATGTTATAAAAGAATCCCAAAATTCTACAAAAACAAAGTATATTTTGTTGATACGCTTTCAAGAAGAACTTATTTTTGGGATACAACAGTCCCATGTGGATCAGAAGGCAGCCACAATGTTATACAACTAAGTCCCGACGAGGATAAATACTACCTACTCACACCATATCCAACTCTAATGCCACCACTAAAAAAGTCTTCACCTGTAAGTATTAAAGTTTTTGCCCGAAACCCGAATATCGATTTACAATCGATCGGCATCTACTCCAAATCCGACATACAGTACCACATACGTACACAACAATTTCAAGAACTACTTACAAAAATGGACACCATACAACGGCAATCAATAGATCAAAACTTACGTAAACTTGTAGAAACAGCAGGATTACAGCGGATATTTTAAAGATATTAAAGATTATATTTATTTAAGCGGCGAAAAATATCGACCGAAAGACATATCACCAATCAATTTTTTTATTTTTGTAAATTTCAAAAACGAACTTTTATCCTTTCTAGGATGGCCATATTACACCTTAGAAAGGTTGACTATTTTATACGCAATATTTAATTTTATTGGATTTTTTTTCTCTTCAATAAAAAGAATTTATAACACATGCGCAATCCACACACAAGTAAATAGACAAGCAAGCGTAGCGCGCATTTTTTTTGCAGGATTTTTTTGGAATATTTTCCACATCTAAAAATAAAATATTTTTAGATGCACAAATAAAAGGATACAATACAAAATTATCGGCTACACCAAACACATATGACAAATCACAACACAACACAAACACATTACCCACAGCACCACAACTACCAAGTTTAAATCGAAACCATCCATTATCACTAGTACCACGAAATTTCAGAAATTTAGCACCAGTAAATATTGCAAACTCAAGACCAAATCATAAACAAAGTCCAATTCACCACATTGTAACACAACAATCCCAAAATGACGATACATATGAACAAATAATCAAACAACCACATGAAACAAATTTTCAATCTCAGAACAATCATTTGTTTTAGCCCACGATGAGCCGACAAACTGGATCCCTTCACCGTTCAATTTCCCATCCAGCCAATCTCCAATACCCAATTCCCATTATCCCACTTTTTGCTTTCCCACCATCTGAATCACCCCATATTAACACATCGTCCGGCACGGATGTTGACGCTAACTCAAATACCACAGTTTTTAACACAATTTCCCAGTTTAATAATTCAGACATAGAAACCCCAGACGAATTCGCAAACTCCGAACCTAGCCCATCAACATTTTCTCAACCCCCCTTTCAACCCATTCACTCCCAATCCCAAATTAATTCGCCCTCTACCATCTCTCGTATTTTTCAAGTAACCCCAACATACTCCCCCTTTATCAATGAACGATCCAACAACAATTCCCCAGAAACCACGCAAATCTCATCTGAACTAAATAACCTAATAACATTCCAACAACAAATACAACTCCCTCACACCCTAACCATTCGCCAATTATCGCCAACCATAACATCATCAAACCCACCAACTCCTACACCATTTTCAGAGTATACACCTTCTTTAGCACAATCCTCAACATCAATCCAATCATAAACCACTACTAACCTCGCATATAAATATTTAAAAGAAAATTCCCTAATCACCCGTTCCCCTCTAAACCCGGAACAGCCCTCGATTATGTAAATCAACCTGATCACACTAATACTCCCGAATTCCTCCACATTTCTTTACCCCTCTTTCCCCAATATACCATTAGTCACTCCAACCCTCACACTGAACAACCCCACTATGTCGATGAGCATGTTCTAATCCCCACACTTCACTGGACATCATTTCACCATTTCTCAAACCCACTTTGTATACCACTAGTTAACACACCCCACGAAGTAGAACAGAGCAAGAATGAAATTTTTAGACTAAATATAGCACTAACACCTAGACAATTTACACATTTAGGATGTAAAAAACTATTAAAAATTTTCACCGCACCCCGAGCAAATTAGTACTCCATCAAATACTATGACCACAATATCATCAGACCTAACCAAGATCAATTTCTCGACGAAGATAAGTTCGCTAACCCGCAATTAACCGAAAAACTTTTCATACGAACACCCTACTTCTTTACACTAAGCTCAATGGATAAAAAAAAACGACCACATCATTTCCGAAGCACTAATCGACATCCAAGCTTATGAATCCTTTTACAATAATTTTAAAACTTTTTCATTAACCTTTCACTTCCTCACTCCAAGAGAACGAGATCTGCAATGTCCAAACGATATCATGTTGAGAACTAAACAAACGCATACTTACACTTATTATAGATTGATTCAAAATCACTTTTACTTACACACACCATCTTGACAACCCCACCATCGATTTCAATTTATTAATATTAAGTACACATCACCATTTTTTCTAAATTTCACCTACTGTATAAAAAGTACTAACTTCCAAGGTATCCTCAGAAATTACGACCTAATAACCCAAATGTATATATTTGTCCACTCACCAAGGCCTTTAATGTAGAAGAATCCCGACCCTCATTTTCCCGCAAGATTATATCTAACCTGTAGAAATCCCAATATTAGAATTCATTCACAATACTAAACATAATCACAAGCTTTTTAACCTCATCCAACACACCAGTCACGAGTTTTCCATTGGCACTGGAGAACTAAACACCATCAAAGCACTTGAATTGCTTTGGCCACTGCTTGAAACTATGAACATCATTCGCATATTAGCAAAATTACTCACCACATCAGATTCAATACACGATATCTTCCCTCATGGCTTCTTCCCCGATGACTAGCTAAGTATGAATTAAATAATTAAACACTAATAAATTCAAGACAAACTAACCATTTTTTTTAAATGTTTTTCCTTTAGTCTTGAAATCACCATCATCTCCAAACAGAAAACAAAAAAAATTGCAAGCTCCTTATAAATTATAAACTCTTATTAACAAACCGATATAAATAATGTAGTAAAATTTCTTCTCCACAATAGTAAATTAATCTATAAATTCTTTTTCCCAATGTAGTAAATCTAAATACACTGATAATAATTTAATAATTTTAATCCCCACAAAGCAGTAAATTTAAAATTTTCAGCAGTAGATCTATACAAATGCCAGCAGTACTAACTTTTTCAAGAATCAATTCACTCGCACACAAATTCTATCCACCTTTGCACAGCTCGCCCACGACTAATTGTTTAAAATAATGATTTCAAAGTTCAACTTTCGCTAAAAACAACTCAAACTAGTAATAACAAGTTTCAAAATTTCTTTTAACCCGGTTGAAAAGGAGTTATATACTAATCCCAACTAACCAACGCAGCTTACTAAACACCAAAAACCACAAACTAACAGCATGACTAAGAAAAGAAAACCCACGGTACCCAAACCGGATTAAACCAGCTTAAGGAAACGATAATTTTTTTCTTTTAAAGACTATTGATAAGTCTAAAAAAGAAAGAATAAAACACCAAAAAGTCGAAAGACAAACCCAAACCAAACAACTTGTTTTTTGAGAAAAGGACACAACCAAAACAACAAAAGGAAAAACCAGTAACAAACATGACATAAAAGGTTAACACAAAACAGGAACCCACAAAAAATCAGCATGAAATCATACCCTCACTCCTGGCCTAACCCACCAAAAGAGGACGACGTCCTGAGCATGCTTAAAAGCCGGCCTAACCCACCGTGCTAGAACACACGCTTTGTCACACACTCCTTATTTTTGATAAGAAGTACTCAAGTGTGAGTAACTCTTTTAAAATAACTGAACTAAAAATAAAAGCTTTTGCGATAAAAACTAATAACAAATCATAACTAAAAAGAAGAACTAACTAAACATTTATTTATGTAAATTATATTTTGCAGTAATATAGACCATACACAATTACGAAGACGAGCATAAAGCAGCTAAGACGACCTGATCACACACAACCCACAGAATTGCTGAACACAACCGATATGCCGCTCACAACCACAACTCAAAGGATTTGAAATACGACTTCACTCCGAAGCAAAGGACTTCATTGAAACAGACCAATGACCACCTCGATGTTCAAGTATACGTACAGATCCGAGTTACAGGGCATTCCCTCCAAGCTCGAGCTTCACGCCATTCCCAATGCAGATCGAAACGCAGTTCACCACACCGATCAAGAACAGACGATCATCACAAACCATTTGGAAATCAGATTGATTTTGTTGACAGTCTCAGTCATCGTTGAATGACAAAACAACCTCGATGATTCCAACTTCCTGGAGTTCATACCTCCAAGGATGGAATAGAAATGGTGCTCGCGAAATACAAACGATCATCATCCATCCTCCATTACAGAAAGAAGTCGAAAGAACAAAAACTCTGTAAACCCCGGATGAGTGGAACCTGATCCAAACTATATAATATTATTGGTTATAAATTAGATATTTTATCCCTATAAAATAGTAAAGACTAGCCAATCACACTTCATCTAACCAACAACCCATTTATATGTAAGTGCTGAAATTACTTGTAATTTCAGCACCAGAGCACATTGGATTTAACTTACATTTTAGTTGCCTTTTCCAAGAGACATACTCGTAGCAAAACCAGTATACTCTAGATCTATTGAGACTAAGAGATATAAGAGTAAGATTAAGATCGGTATTAGACTAAGAAGTTGCACGAATCTATCCGGCCGAAAATAAGATAGCGTGACGAGCAGACGGTGCACCCTATCTGAAATTACTCTATGAGTTAGAGATCCGTCCCAACTCATAAACAACGGTCAAAAGGTCAAAGACTTGAATTTCCAAAATCTACAATATTTTTTCTGCAAAAAGTCGTTCGTGACCGCTTAAACAGAGAAAATTACTGAAACCGGGTTTCTCGATTAGGCACATAACTAGCAGTTGGCAGGGTGGTTTTCAAAACTGTTCCAAAAAACGGTCAACGTCTCAAAACTTTTTGAAGACAATAAATTTTTTTCTAAAAGAAATTGAGCTTACCCTTTTATACAGGGAAGTTTTCAGCAATGTCTTGTTTTAATTTAACCATTGATATCAGATTTGGCATGATATTTGGGCGTAGTTTTGCCCAAACCGTTCCATCAATTGAATCCAAAATCTCAGATTAGGGATTGTAGTTTTTCAAAACAAAAAATCCAAAAATATGGGTCAAATTTTGACCACGTGAACATTCTAAACAGCAGGAAAGAGCTTCGATCAACGAAATAACTCAGACTGGAACGTGGGGAAATAATGGATATGGACTCTGCTGAGACAAGCTTGATAGCCTCTCAAAGATCGTCTGTGATTCCCATAGACCTCAATTTCTTTTCATCGCCCTTTTTGAGTACTTACACACGTATCTTCGACATTTAAATAGGCCTGATTTGTTAAGTCTTCGGCTTTATGCTGGGCCTGGTTGGATCCCGCAGTTCCTGGTAATCGTTTCGTAAATCGTCACAAGCTTCAGCTTTGATCTATGCTTATTTTCGAAGAGTCATTAGCTAAGCTTTTTTCTGCAATTTGAGTCGACTGAATTCACAAGTTAAAACGCCCTTCTAAAACACTTCTCTATTTTAGACAATTCGCCATTTTTTTTTACTATTCAATTCAAAACAACCATGTCGAATGGTACAAAAATTTGTTCAGTTTCAGGATGGCGTCGACTGATGAGACGCAAAACAGCAGTGACAACAGAGAGCAACACGAGAGGGAGGACAACAACAACAGTAGCAACAACCGGTATCAGTCGGGAGGAGGAAAAGGGGGCGGAGGGGGAGGGGGAGGTGGAGAAGGTGGGGCAGGCGGAGGTGGAGGTGGAGGTGGTGGTGGGGGAGGAGGAGGAGGTGGAGGTGGTGTTGGGGGAGGAGGAAAGCAGCAGCAGCAGAAGTCGGCCCAGGATGCAGTGAAGAAGACTTGTGATGTGTGTGGGAAGAAGTTCAGGGAGTTGAACTACTGCGTACACTGTGCCATATCTGTATGTGCAGGCTGCAGGTAATTTACACTGTGCCTACCGCGAAAAACTGTCTGCAAAGCTGTCAAGTTAGCGTCCTACCCCCTGACTAGACTAAAATCAGATCTCCATTCTCAACATCTAATTTGGAATAAAAACAGCTCAACGCTGCGTGTTAAATGATCGATTCTCATTGGCTGAAAAATTCAGCTTTGAATCAAGTTAATATCTTCCCCTTAAATCGGTTTAGAGGGGAATATTTTTAACTTGATGCTAGTATCAATGCCTCTTTAGATGCAGCTAGTTGTTTTTTTTTTCAAAGAGCTAACTAATTTGAACGCTGCTTGAGACTGGACTGGCGAAGTTGCCTACCCGCACTGAAGTTTCATGGAAAACAATCGATTATAATGAATTATATCGGCGAAAAACCCATGTAATCGATTATCATGACCCATCTAACCATGAAAATGGATTTTTAGCGGATTATAATTGATTATTTTCAATATTTAAAAATCCATTATAATCGATTATTTTGACAAAATAATCGATTTTTTAGGCCACAAAAATCCATGAAAATTGATTTTTTTTTGTCTGCAGAAAATTGTTTACAGCTAATTAAACTCTTGAAACATGTGAATGAGAAATTTGCACAATACATCAAAATGAGACCAATATGTTAAAACACTTCAAACCCTGGAACGCACGTTTATGCATGTGCCAGGTCTTTCCTCACCATATTTCGAGAAAAAAATGTTTCAGGGCCAGAAACGCACGTCTCCCCCCCCCCCTTCGGTAGAACCTAGAACCAATCCCATCCCCCTGCAGAACCATTAACCCCGGGTAGAACCATCCCCCTCCCCGGTAGAACCATGCCCCCCCCCCATTTAAATTACAGTTAAATAAAAGGTTAAACTGCCAATTTGAAAAAGTAGAGAAACATAAACAATTAAAATCTTTGTGAAAAATTTAAGTTTATGACACGTAATCCGTAGCAACAGCACTGAACAGGAAATGAATTATTTTGCAAAACTTGAAAAAATCACCAAGAACTTTCAAAAAATCCAGCATAATCAATTATAATTGATTATGATGGATTATATTGATATAAAAAATATTAGAACTACAATCCATTTTTAATAGATTCTAATCGATTACTTTTGTAGTTTTATGGATACTGACTATTAAAATGACAATATAATCGATTATTATCCATGAAACTCCAGTGCGGGTAGCCCAGAATGATCAAAACTCTACATACGCATTCTGATCAAGAATTGAACAATCCTACGGCCAGTTGAACCGCGCCTCCTTTACCAGCACCGAGCACCCATGGATCATGATAGATTATATTGTCATAATATTGCCAGTATCTATAAAACTACAAAATAATCGATTATAATCCATTAAAAATTGATTATAATCCTAATACTTTTAATGCCAATATAATCCATTATAATCGATTATAATCCAGTAAAAATGGATTATAACCCTTATATTTTTTTGCCAATATAATCCATTATAATGGATTTTTTTGAGAGATAAGTCAAACAATTTTTTTCAAAGTTATCTCAACTCCTGTTGAGTGCAGTTGCTACGTATTAGGTTTAATAAAATATTACCTTTCAAATTAAAATTGGTAATTTTTTGTCCACTTTTTCAATTCATCTAGGTTCACACCCCCCCCCCCTTTACTTTATTCACCCCCTGCCAGCCAGTTTTGGGGGAGGGGGTTAATGAATGACACCCCCCCCCCCCGTTTAACTGGGGGTAAACTAGGGGGGGTGTAAACTAGGGGAGGGGTTTGGTAAACGGTAAACTGGGGGGTGGTAAACCGGATAGGGATGTAACATTTGCAAAAGACTGGCATACAATTTGTAATTTTCTTGCAAAATTTCTGCTGAATTAGTCGAATTTCGTTCTTAAAATAAAATGGATTATAATAGATTATAATGGATTTTTATTTCAAAAGTAATCGATTATTATGGGTTATCTTGGCAAAACCAATCGATTTCCTGGCCAAAAATAATGGATTATAATTGATTATAATGGATTATAGTGGTTTTTTTTCAAAAATAATCGATTATAATGGCAATATAATCAATTTCGTTGTCTGAATTTTACATCTGTAATGGATTATAATGGATTATTTTTGTCTCGGATATCCATCATAATCGATTAGAATCCATGGGCGCTCGGTGCGGGTACCTAATTAAAAACTCAAGGTTGTGTATTAGGATCACAAAAAGCATTTTCAAAGCAGGACAGTTAACCAGTACGCCTACCTGGCAAGTACATACTTTATTTTCAATATCCAGCCCAAAATACCGGAGAAAAAAATGAGTCCGATCTCGGAAAAATTATTTCAATCGGACTGGTATTTAAAAATATTCAAAACTCAAGTCAAGCCTTATGTATTAAGAACCAACAATTAGTTTTTTCGGCTGTGTTCAGATTTTTTGTTAAAAAATTTATTTTGTCACCTTGTAAATTTTGATTTCAATCGCAAAATGGCACCAAAACGGTATCAGTTTTTTATAATTAACATAGCTATTTTGTGGAAAAAGTTTATTGTTATTTAGGTCCAGTCACTGCGAAGAACTGATTGAAGAGTATGAGGATGCGAGACAGCAGGCACATGCTCTGAAGAGGAAAGTGAACAAGAAGATACTCGAGGTACAGGCTAACTTAGACGACATCGCCAGAACTTACAACGACAGGTACAGGCTCCTAGTTATTACACGTAGATTAGAATCGCCTAAATTAATAACGATGGGACCAGGGGCGATATAGGGGGGTGGGTGACTTCTTTCCCTCAGTGATTCATCCCCCTCACCAATCAATGGGTCCCCCCAAAAAGTGCCCAAAAACGTTTTTTTTTTTCCTGTTTTTTTTTCGAAAAATTGCATGCGGCGTATTTTTTGGTTAAGATAAGGTCTTTATAGTGTTCTGGGAGTACTCGGAAAAACAATTTGGTGGCCCTAAAAAAGGCCGACAAAAAAAAAAGGCCTTCGCAACCCATTTAGCGGATATGCACAATGGTTTGACTTGTGTAATGAATTGGTTTCAGTGAGAGCAGGATCCTGAAGGTGTTTGAGGAGTTGGAGGAGGAGTTGAGGTCGAGGAAGAAAGATCTGCTGGGGGATCTGAGGAGGAAAAAAGCTCAACAGTCACAGCCCCTTCAGAACGACAAAAAAGCACTCGGTCAGCACATATACTATCCCTCGCTTACGTTATTCGGGATATTATCACCTACTATGCTTAGTGTTTTAGAAGTTTTTAAGAGGTTGTGTATAAAAATCAACAGTATTGGACTCAGAAGCGTGCCGCGACCGCCCCACCCCCTCAATTCTAGTTCCAAAAATTTTCCAAAGGATACTCCTTTTGGTATAATTTAGCGAGATAGTTTGAGGGGGAAAGATCGCCAAAAAAAACGCAATTTTTAGGGCATAGTTTAAAAAAGTGCTCAAAGCGTCATTTTTAGACTGTTTTTTTTTTTAAGTTTGCCTGCGGTACTGCTGAGTTATTTATATTTTCCTATCCTACATTTTGGTGTGTAGAAAAAGAACTGGGATCTGTGCAGCGCAAATTTGAGAACAGCTGCAATGTCAGTGTAAGTGCGCTGCGTGCAGGGCTAAACTCAATCGGAGGCGGTAATGTAGATGACAGCAAGTTCGCACACCTGTGCTCATGTAATTACAAGTCCAAGGAGTGTCTGCAACAATTCGAGCAGTTAGCCGAACAGAGCGACCAGGTCAACCAACCGAATCTGGTCAGATTCAAGTACAAGGAGACCATTGACGAGCTAAAAGGCTCGGTGTCTTCATTCGCCGAGATAGAAGTTTATCCGAAGAACGTATGAGACGGAAAATAACAGCCAAAAGTTGAAAAACTGCGGAATCGCTAGCTTAAAAGTTTATATTTTATGTGAGCATATTGTAAGTTTTTCTGTGAGAAAATTCAAACCTGAAATGAGGTGACGTTTTAGTTAAGCGATTAGCCCTTGCGATTAGCTAGGTTTTTGTAACCGTGCACCCAATTTTTACCCGTAAACAACTTTGCTTCAGAATTTGCACGTGAATTGCAACGTACTTCCCGCACCGGAGTTCCATGGATAATAATCGATTATATTGAATTTTTGTGGTCTGTCTCAATAAATTTCGATAAAGATCGATTATAATCGATTAAAAATGGATTACAATCCATTATTTTTTATATCAATATAATCCATTATAATCAATTATAATCCAATAAAATAGTTATTACACTATAATCCAATTATAGTTATTACACGTAGATTAGAATCGCCTAAATTAATAACGATGGGACCAGGGGCGATATAGGGGGGTGGGTGACTTCTTTCCCTCAGTGATTCATCCCCCTCACCAATCAATGGGTCCCCCCAAAAAGTGCCCAAAAACGTTTTTTTTTCCTGTTTTTTTTCGAAAAATTGCATGCGGCGTATTTTTTGGTTAAGATAAGGTCTTTATAGTGTTCTGGGAGTACTCGGAAAAACAATTTGGTGGCCCTAAAAAAGGCCGACAAAAAGAAAAAAGGCCTTCGTAACCCATTTAGCGGATATGCACAATGGTTTGACTTGTGTAATGAATTGGTTTCAGTGAGAGCAGGATCCTGAAGGTGTTTGAGGAGTTGGAGGAGGAGTTGAGGTCGAGGAAGAAAGATCTGCTGGGGGATCTGAGGAGGAAAAAAGCTCAACAGTCACAGCCCCTTCAGAACGACAAAAAAGCACTCGGTCAGCACATATACTATCCCTCGCTTACGTTATTCGGGATATTATCACCTACTATGCTTAGTGTTTTAGAAGTTTTTAAGAGGTTGTGTATAAAAATCAACAGTATTGGACTCAGAAGCGTGCCGCGACCGCCCCACCCCCTCAATTCTAGTTCCAAAAATTTTCCAAAGGATACTCCTTTTGGTATAATTTAGCGAGATAGTTTGAGGGGGAAAGATCGCCAAAAAAAACGCAATTTTTAGGGCATAGTTTAAAAAAGTGCTCAAAGCGTCATTTTTAGACTGTTTTTTTTTTAAGTTTGCCTGCGGTACTGCTGAGTTATTTATATTTTCCTATCCTACATTTTGGTGTGTAGAAAAAGAACTGGGATCTGTGCAGCGCAAATTTGAGAACAGCTGCAATGTCAGTGTAAGTGCGCTGCGTGCAGGGCTAAACTCAATCGGAGGCGGTAATGTAGATGACAGCAAGTTCGCACACCTGTGCTCATGTAATTACAAGTCCAAGGAGTGTCTGCAACAATTCGAGCAGTTAGCCGAACAGAGCGACCAGGTCAACCAACCGAATCTGGTCAGATTCAAGTACAAGGAGACCATTGACGAGCTAAAAGGCTCGGTGTCTTCATTCGCCGAGATAGAAGTTTATCCGAAGAACGTATGAGACGGAAAATAACAGCCAAAAGTTGAAAAACTGCGGAATCGCTAGCTTAAAAGTTTATATTTTATGTGAGCATATTGTAAGTTTTTCTGTGAGAAAATTCAAACCTGAAATGAGGTGACGTTTTAGTTAAGCGATTAGCCCTTGCGATTAGCTAGGTTTTTGTAACCGTGCACCCAATTTTTACCCGTAAACAACTTTGCTTCAGAATTTGCACGTGAATTGCAACGTACTTCCCGCACCGGAGTTCCATGGATAATAATCGATTATATTGAATTTTTGTGGTCTGTCTCAATAAATTTCGATAAAGATCGATTATAATCGATTAAAAATGGATTACAATCCATTATTTTTTATATCAATATAATCCATTATAATCAATTATAATCCAATAAAATAGTTATTACACTATAATCCAATTATAGTTATTACACGTAGATTAGAATCGCCTAAATTAATAACGATGGGACCAGGGGCGATATAGGGGGGTGGGTGACTTCTTTCCCTCAGTGATTCATCCCCCTCACCAATCAATGGGTCCCCCCAAAAAGTGCCCAAAAACGTTTTTTTTTTCCTGTTTTTTTTCGAAAAATTGCATGCGGCGTATTTTTTGGTTAAGATAAGGTCTTTATAGTGTTCTGGGAGTACTCGGAAAAACAATTTGGTGGCCCTAAAAAAGGCCGACAAAAAGAAAAAAGGCCTTCGTAACCCATTTAGCGGATATGCACAATGGTTTGACTTGTGTAATGAATTGGTTTCAGTGAGAGCAGGATCCTGAAGGTGTTTGAGGAGTTGGAGGAGGAGTTGAGGTCGAGGAAGAAAGATCTGCTGGGGGATCTGAGGAGGAAAAAAGCTCAACAGTCACAGCCCCTTCAGAACGACAAAAAAGCACTCGGTCAGCACATATACTATCCCTCGCTTACGTTATTCGGGATATTATCACCTACTATGCTTAGTGTTTTAGAAGTTTTTAAGAGGTTGTGTATAAAAATCAACAGTATTGGACTCAGAAGCGTGCCGCGACCGCCCCACCCCCTCAATTCTAGTTCCAAAAATTTTCCAAAGGATACTCCTTTTGGTATAATTTAGCGAGATAGTTTGAGGGGGAAAGATCGCCAAAAAAACGCAATTTTTAGGGCATAGTTTAAAAAAGTGCTCAAAGCGTCATTTTTAGACTGTTTTTTTTTAAGTTTGCCTGCGGTACTGCTGAGTTATTTATATTTTCCTATCCTACATTTTGGTGTGTAGAAAAAGAACTGGGATCTGTGCAGCGCAAATTTGAGAACAGCTGCAATGTCAGTGTAAGTGCGCTGCGTGCAGGGCTAAACTCAATCGGAGGCGGTAATGTAGATGACAGCAAGTTCGCACACCTGTGCTCATGTAATTACAAGTCCAAGGAGTGTCTGCAACAATTCGAGCAGTTAGCCGAACAGAGCGACCAGGTCAACCAACCGAATCTGGTCAGATTCAAGTACAAGGAGACCATTGACGAGCTAAAAGGCTCGGTGTCTTCATTCGCCGAGATAGAAGTTTATCCGAAGAACGTATGAGACGGAAAATAACAGCCAAAAGTTGAAAAACTGCGGAATCGCTAGCTTAAAAGTTTATATTTTATGTGAGCATATTGTAAGTTTTTCTGTGAGAAAATTCAAACCTGAAATGAGGTGACGTTTTAGTTAAGCGATTAGCCCTTGCGATTAGCTAGGTTTTTGTAACCGTGCACCCAATTTTTACCCGTAAACAACTTTGCTTCAGAATTTGCACGTGAATTGCAACGTACTTCCCGCACCGGAGTTCCATGGATAATAATCGATTATATTGAATTTTTGTGGTCTGTCTCAATAAATTTCGATAAAGATCGATTATAATCGATTAAAAATGGATTACAATCCATTATTTTTATATCAATATAATCCATTATAATCAATTATAATCCAATAAAAATGGATTATATTTCGTATATTTTTATGCCGATATAATCGCTTATAATCGGTTATTATCAATTGTAATGGATTTTTTCGAGGGGTTAGTCATGAAATTTACAAGTTTTTTAAAAGTTATCGCACTTCCTGTTTAGTGCCGTTGCTTAATTAGGTTTCATAAAATGTTACATTTCACTATTCAATTCTTGTAATTTTTGTCTTATATACCCT